>NC_140970.1:33326377-33341377 GCF_056783735.1 Eptatretus burgeri | reverse complement strand
ACTGAGAGTGATCTGAGTCAAGGTTTCTCCAAGTGCAGTTTGAGAGGATGCATGGCAGGATAGCTGCCGAAGTTCGAATCTCTACCCAGCTAAAAAATGTTACCCTGGTGTTTCGCATGCAGGATGATACAACAATGTGTGTGCCGTCCATCGGTTGGACATTGAGCCGGAGGAACTGTCCATAAGCAGTGATCGTTGGGTGGCATTAAAGATCTCACAGTTTCTTTCAATCAGGTGAGATATCGCTGGAACCCTGAACAAACTACAAACTCCTGCTACTTTCAGTCGAACTTCAGGGCCTAGCCAGAAAAATCTTGAAAAGACGCAAGCCAAAAATGTTCCACAGCCACCCGCATAAGGTGCGAATAATTGTGGCAGTTAAAGCAGCAGTTGTAGTTTGAGAGGACGCATGGGCTCATATCAAACGGTGATGCATGGGGCCATGTTTGTTGGACTATGCCAAAATGAATTTTTGAAATGGTCTAGCAGCAACAAGAATCCTCCAGGAAAAAGTCAAGCATCAGAAGCAATCCAGCTTTTGTCATCCTCTTATTTTTTAATCAGTAGCTGTCAATCGTAAGAGAAAAAGAAAACTTGTGGATTAGGAGCTTGCATCAAGACCATTGTACTTTTCATTATTTGCAAACACGTATCAAAAGTCAACCCCACTACTTAAACAGCAAGCACACCATCTCGACCGCACTGATGCACTTGGCAGGAGGGACGAAACGTTGCAACAACACGTTAATGACACATGGACATCGATAATACTTTCGCACCATTTCAGGAAAGTTCATGAGTATCATGGATTCAAGGTATCACATGTTAAAAAAAAACAACAAAAAGGTCACTTTATAAATAATTATCACTACACAGGGGTATAAAATGGTCAAACTTTTTTGTTTTTTTTAATCGATAAAAGTAACTCATGCCTTAAGTCTCGACCAGCAAGTTCTGAACTAGTTCAGGCCAGATTTGTAGCATATCATCTCACCAGGATCATGCTCAACCTGATTCTGAAGCAGCAAGATCACCCTTTCCAAACCTGCTGGGTCATCTTGGTTAGGACTTCTGCTAACAGGAAATGAAGTTTGGTCCAAGCTTGATCCAGTTCCAGCTTGAACTACAGCAGAACTTACTGGTGGAAACAAGGCATAAAAGACAAAATTTGGGCCAGACTGTGCATTGCCAAACAATTTGGAAAACTAGGCATTTGTTCCAATTACAGGCATACTCGTCACAATTGAGTTGGGAAAAGCAGCAGGCATGGACGTCATGCTTGCTTTAAATACGTTAGATACAAACAGTGACCAATTGGCTTTGGAGAGTTAAACATCACTACCATACACTTGGGGAAGTCCTGAATTGGGGAACACCATCACAAGAGCATGATTGTCACTAACACTTCATTGAGCCACAGCACTGTAGCTATTACATAGCTGTCATTACAGCCAACACTGTGCCAAGTATAAAAGTATTCGACAATCAGGCAAAAAGAAAACACAATATGGAGCTGATACTCTCGGTCACCTGCCTTTTGGGTGTTATGAGGAATAGATCTGTGAGATAATATCACGAGGAATAGATATCTGCAATGTGAAAGTTAAACTGTTTCTGGTTTTTCAACGGTTTTTGAAATATCATTGATAAAAAAATTACATGGACGGATGATTGGTCGGTCGGTCGAACGGAACTCATTTTAATGCTTCCCTTGTCGGAGGGCCGGGGACAAAAATATTCAACACAAAAGCTGTCAAAAGCAGGGAAGCCATCATAAGAGTTCAAATATAATATGCGATTCAAATGAGTTCAAATGCCAAATACGATGAAGGCCAGAACTATGTATATAAAGTGAGTAGGCTGAAAGGTTTTCCTTGCTTAACTTGTACTTTCTACATGCAGATATGGAATATACTTGGTTGTGTCTGCAGCAGAATGACATAATCACATTTAGCATCTTTTCAATATGGGAACGAAGGCTGGAAACAAAATTAACAGCAACCACAAAACAGCCTCTTTCTTACTGTTTCATGGCTGTAAAGCCGCACACCAACGGGGCAAATGCCACGAGCCTCACGGTGCTTTGAAACATCACAATTTACACACGTGGTATCACACAGTGCACATCTGGGGGAGTAGGAAAGCAAAGTTCTAAAAGTAAGATTTTTTTTCATTAGAGCATTTGCTGAATGGCATGCAGTGTAATTTGATGCAATGTTCCACTATATTCATCATAAACCGAGCTCCCTACAATGCACAAGCTGTTAAAGCTCCCAAGAGAAGCCAATTCCAATGAGTAAATGGGCTGTGGGTCAGCTTCAATGTCAGTACAATCAGCAATAGTCAATTCCAGGAGCTCATTTCAATCTTGCGGATCTTATCGGCACGATGACTTCGAGCATAAAGACGGAGAGATGTTTTTGGTAATCAGATATCGTGAAAAAAAAAAGATCCAACTCCAAGCAATATCAAGAGTGAGTTTGCCATTATTATGAAAAAATGGTTCAGCGAACATTTAGATTCACTCAACACTCAAATAGCAAAAAGTCTTTCCTTTTTTTTTTGTTTTTAGATTAGATCATCAATTTCAATAGCAGCAAGCCTAAAGAATTTATTACTTTCTTATTTCTTTCTTTCTTATTTCTCTGGTTATATTAAACATTCAGTGACTGTGTGTCTGATACGAGGATGGAACCGAGATACAATACTTGCGTCTAAGCTGTCTCGCATGTGTTTCAATCTCGACTCAGCTATAAGTTGTCGGCCCCTTGGTGTTTCGCATGCAGAGCGATTGATCAATGTTTGTACCGTCCATCAGATGGACGTTAAGCCTTAGGAGCCATCTGTCAGCACTCGTAGTTGGTGGACGTCAAAGATCCATGGTGTCTTTCGTCAAGGGTAGGTGGAGTTGTCTCCAGCACTCTGAACAAAATTCCAAACTCCTACCCGAACTTTCAGGTGTACCAAATCAGCAGCACATCTGAGTGCCCAACTGTTCAGCTGTGATGCAACCAAGGGTAATTAAAAAAAAATCAATTCACACAAAATGACGAATAAATAAATTGCAAATCATTAAAATGGCTTAATGTACTCTTCTGAGTGGAACGATGGGTTGTCTGGTCCCTGGGGACCTTCCCTCAATTTAGTGATGATCAAGTGGTGAATATTGTAGTTTTCCCCCAATATTAGGATTAGTGTTTTTTTTTTTATGTTTGCACGATCTTAACTCCCTCAACTTTTATGCGACTTCAACAGGATGACAGGACATCGTCCTTCTGGTTGATGTTTTGGATCTTCAAGTTCAATAATTACAAGCATGCTGTGTGAAAGACTAAGTTATGTCTAAACAACTCAGGAGTGATCATCTTTCCATCATCTGAGGAGTAACTGGCTTGATATCCTGATCGCTCATATATAGCTGAGAGACCACTTCATCATCCATGCAGCATTTGCCATAAAAACAATTTTTATTTTATTTTTTTTACTACATTTGCTCTAGCACGTAAGTTGTGAAGATTAAGTTTGGCAAACAATTATGTTAAATAATACAGAATTGCCTTTCTTTTTAAAATAAAGACTAGAGATTGTGAAGGTTTGTCAGTGGGAGTAATCAGAGTATCTGTGCAAAAACAATGTGCATTCTGCACACATTACCTAAAGACCGATCAGTATTGCAGTTATGCAAGAAAACATACAATGTCAGTTGTTTCAATCTCTGAGGCCTGTCAACTTGCAATGTGAGCAATAAGTTTACACTTTCAAAATAGGGCACGTATGCCATTAACTAAAAGCCATAAATTGGAAAGATTGACTGCGGTAAAAATGCACACAGTCTTATTCCTAATCGACATAAACAACCTTTCCAATTCTCTGCAAACCCTCTCTTCCTTTTTTTCAAATGACTCCACATTAGGTTGTAAAGTAACCCAATCTCACTGACAGGCAGGCAGCAACTGCATCATTCTGCTGATCTGGAATTGATTAGATGCTGGTCTGATAAATGGAACATGCCCGTCAATCCTGGAAAATCTCGGTCTCGCCCTGTCGCCCCGGAAGGATCATCAAATGAACTGTAATGAGAAGAAGTGATCATTCCATCGATGACTAACTTGTATCTTACCTGTCAAGTCTCTTCAAATAAGCTTTTTCCTTGAAAAGCTCTCCAAATACCTGGACTGACAAATAACACAGGCAAATTTTAAGTCATCCCCTATAACTCCAATGATTACAAATAGCTCACACCTACAGTGCACTGCCAGTGACCCAGCATTTCCTCCTGAGGAGCACCACCACAAAGTACTGTACCGGTAAACCACAGAACTTTTGCCCAGCGGACCCAGTCTGCAAGATGGGTGGAGTGTAAGGTTAAAAAGGTAGGTATAAGTTACTCGTAAATATATAATGATCACAACTGATCATTGCAATCTACATTCATATCATATACCTACCTGTCAAATCTATTCAAGTAAGCTATATTGGCATTGAGCATTCAGTGGTGGGATGACAAGAGTTTCCCCATCAGGGAATTATAGGGGATAGTGAGAGGTGTGACTTGCAGTGAAGATGGAGGCTCCAGCAAAGGAAGAATCTCTGGCTAGCACATCTCTCATGTAAAATGACACACAAGGCAGCACCTGCCCAGTGGGCCACCCTTAGAGTGGAATCAAGGGCAGCCAGCACACTGGAAGAAAGACCAGCAAGTGCTAATCCCTTTCATGTCATGGGCCCTTACTCTATCAGTGACGAGGGCACCATCACCAGCCACGTGGATCGCTGATACAATCCAACGTGACGCAGTATAATAAGAAACTGCCTTATCTGGTGCCATAATAAAGAGTTGCGGCAATACCCACAGGTGTTCTGTATGGTCTATATAACATTGCAGTCCCCTGACCGGGTAATGCCATTAAAAAAAAAGTCAGTGGAGGCAGATTGTAGGTTTGGGAGGACCACCTTCACTGAGGCTGAGGCCTGCCCTTGGTTTTTAGCCATTACATTTGCACGAGGGATCAGCCTCACATACCTCAGCTTGGCTCAAACTGAATGTGGCCACTGGTCACCGTGAAAGATTGGACGGTGCTGCGTCTCTGTAATAAGACTATAACCACGAGATGCTGTAAATATGCGGCCTCGAAAAGGTCATACAACACCCGAGCCAAGGCTTAGAGAACCAAAGGCAGTCTCCATGAAGGAACCAGCTGTTTCAATAGATGTTTCTTCAAAAATAAGGACATGGCGAGTTTGGACAGGATACTCAATGATGAAATGGAAGAACCATCTGGAGAACCTTTGTGAACTGCTGCAATGGCTGGGTGGTAACCTGTAATTGTGGTGAAAGCTAGCCACTTGTCAAATAGTGAGATGAGAAAGTCAGCCACTTTTCTAAAGGGGCAACACATGGATCTACCTGCTGATCCTGGCACCATCTGCAGAAAACTGCCAAATGGGAATAATCAGTAATTGGGGTGGATTCAAGATGTCACTCGGTGGTGAAAGACGCAGCCATTCCATAAAGGCCTGCCTCTTCTGCAGATCTCCTGAGAGATGCCACAGTGTGACATTGGCCGGGTTCCTGTATGTAATTCCCGAGCAGGTTTGTGAGAGGAGGTCCTCCCTGAGAGATAGGAGCCTCGGTAACCCCACTCGTTGGCACAGAAGCTCCCCAAGTCAGGGGCATCTCGGCCACCAGGGAGCTACCAAAAAGACCTCCGCTCCCTCCTACTCTAATGTCACGAGAGTTTTTGGTATTAGTGGGAATGGGGGGAAAGGCATACTCAACCATGAGTGTCCAGGAGATGGAAAATGCAGCGATCACCCAAGCCCTTGAATCCTGTGTCTGAAAACAGTACACTTGAAGGTTGTGGCAGAGCTATGATGCAAACAAGTCGATTTGTGGAGACCTGAAACACTTGACGATCATCTTTGTGATCTGCAGATGGAGTTTCCACTCCAAGGGAAGGTACTGTCCTCTTGACAGAAAATCTGCCAATAAGTTTTCTTCCCGGAATGTATGTTACAGAAGGATACATCCCCTGTCAGTGGGTCCCACTCCCAGACTTCCATCACCCGATAACAAAGGGAGAAGGAGTGAGTCCCTCCCTGTTTGCTGACATACACCATAACCATACAGTTGTTCATCTTGATCAGTACAGACTGTCCTTTCACCACAGCTAGAAAACCCTGAAGAGCCAGCCAAGCAGCCCTCAGTTCTAGCATGTTAATGTAAGCTAGAGATTCTCGGAAGGATGGATTGCAGACAAAATATTGCCTTGAGAGTGTGCCCCGCATCCCTCTTAAGGGGTATCCGTTGTCATGGCCTGAACAGCTTTCTCAGCAGGAGGGTATGTTGGCTGCCACACGACCTGAAGAGCTGCTTCAACTCCTGCCGGATGGGGAAGTATAGATTCTGAGGATCACCTTGAAGGGAGTAGTGATGCAGAAGGTAGGTCTGTACCGGCCACGTGTGGAGGCTGCAATCAGGTATCAGATCCAATTGACTGGCAAGGAGACTGAGGAATGAGAGCCAGACCTTTACCAGGGTTACCTCTAAAGAGATTAGTCAGGATGATCTCAATTGGATCTTCTTTTTCCGACGGGCAGAGAGATTAGTCAAGATGACCTCAATTGGATCTTCTTTTTCCGATGGGTGGATGGACATGTCAGCTGAGCTACAATGTTTAGGTCTGCCTCTAGAAAATAAGGAGAATTGGGAAATTGATACTAGGTGAAAAAAAGGAGAATTGCTCTGACCCTGCCACTGGCAGCCAGTCATCATGACAGCAAAAATTCTGATGTCTTGTTGACGGAGTGTCACCGCCACTGCCTGCATCAGTCTGGTGAAGACTCGGAGGGCAAGCTTGAGACCAAAGGGCAAGGCAGTATATCTGAAGACGCAATCCAGTGGATATCCTGATTTATCTCCTTTCAATTCAGAACCATTCAGTCACCCAGAGTGTTTAGGGATGAGAAATACACTTGACAGGCAAAGACCATGGTGATCGTTTACCTTCTCGATTGCCTTTTTCTTGAGAAGGGTCTGGATGATTGTGTGGCAGAGAGGTCATCCTGCGATCGATGCCTCCCAGGAGAGGTAACTCACATTCTACTTTGAAGCTAACAGAGACAATCGGCAAAACAAATTTGTCATTTGTGATGCTGCACCAGCGTCGAAGGAAAGGGTGGTGGCTCCCTCCTTTCAGTCCTACTTCCCCAAACACTCCTTATAGCATGTCACTGGTGCTTCCACTGCTTGGGGGGAGAGCTGGTCCTGCCTCTTCCATCTGGGAATCTTTGGAAATGCTGCTGCTGGTTTGACAGAAAAAAAGCGGAAAAGTGAATCATCCTGTGACTGACTGAAATGGTCAAGGCAGAGGGTTGTCTAACGGCTCACCTCTGGTTTGGTTTGAGCATCTGGGGGCAGATCTTGGCAGTGGTTTCCTGCACATGCTTGTTGTGTTCTAGTTCCTTATCAATGGAGGCTGACAAATGGCCCCCAAACAACAGTGACCTATACATTGGCAGGGTAAACAAACACTTGCTTTCTGTCAATTTGCCCAAAACAACCAGCATGGAAATAGAGGAGACGGCGTTCTCGATCTACGTGGCACACCATTCTCTTCTATTGGGATAACTGTAGGTCATACACTTTTAACAGCTGAGCACTGGACTCGCCATTCTTTCTGATGAACATTAAAGTCTCCAAGGACCAGAATATCAGCAGATGGATGTCGAAAAAGCACCATATCAACACTGTCGGTGATAGCATCTAAAATAGCACAATTGGGTGATGATGGAGATTGAGACAAAAATATAGATAGACAATGGAATGCAAAAGTGCTAGGTGAAAGCGTATATACTCCAGTATTGTATCCTCAAGGAAGACCTCATGACCAAGTGGTGGAGAGGCCTTTGCATAAATATACAAACCATGATAATGTGGAAAATCAAGTCCATGGAGTAAGCAGCCGGCAATACAAAAGATTCGGAAGACACCTTACAAAGAGCAAGCAGATCCAGTGAGTACAATTGCAAGAAGGATTGTATGGCAAGAGAAACTGCCACAAACCCCTCTGATATTAGCATAGTAAATAGAGAGTAGCTTGGACGTAGGTAATCTTAGTGGCAAGACTTGGAATGCAGGTTGAGAACAGGTTTCATTGGATTGAATAGTCATAGTATTAGACAATATAGGGTGTCCCAAAAAAATATACAACTTTTAAAATGCTTCGTTTGATCCTAAAAAAGCAGTAATTTTGTCACTAATGCTTCATTTCTTGTTGCAGAGACCCTGAAGTTTATTTTGACACCAAGCAAGTGCCAGAAAAATGCCAAGACTGACTGTATAACAACGGACGAAAATTGTTGAACTTTGGTACCAGACGAAAAGTGTCATACAGGTGCAACGTCTTCAATCGAGACATTTCGGTATCCACTTGCGCCATGCACCAAACTTTCGGACAATAAAGTGCACCATCGCAAAGTTTACCAATGTGGCAACCATCTGTGACCTCCACAAGGGTCACGGTGGTCGGAAGAGGACAGGTTGTAGTGAAGAAAATGTGGAAATGGTGAGACAGGCGGTCGTTCAGAGTCCAAAAATATCGATTCGAAGACTTTCTGCCGAGACAAACATTCATAAGAGCACCGTTCAGAGGATCCTTCGCCAAGACATTCATGCCTTTCCATACAAAATTCAAACGGAAACGGTGCTTACTGATCAACAGAAACGCAAACGACTAGACTTTGCAAATTGGTTCTCAGGAAAGTTGGAGGAAGATGCAGACTTCCTCAAAAAAACTTCACATGACGGACAAATGCCATGCTCACTTGTCCGGGGAGGTAAACAAGCAAAGCTTTCGGTACTGGAAAACTGAAAATGCTGGTAATGCAGCAACTGAACTGGTGCCTCGACCTGTTCTCAAAGTCACCATGTGGGTGGTGGTTAGTTGAGATGGGATAATTGGTCCATACTTCTTTGAAGATGACCAGGGACGCACTTGCACGGTAAACCAGAGGAACTATCACAAAATGATTCAGTAATTCTATCTGCCTGAGCTACGTACTCAGGCCCGTAGGAGAAACAACCTGATCCAGATGAGAACCCAGTGGTTCCAGCAGGATGGGGGCACCGCCCCATACAGCCAGGGAAACAAGGCGTTTTCTCAACCACCATTTTGAGGGCCACTTTATCTCCCTCTACGAAGACGTTGAGTGGCCACCGTATTCCCCTGACCTTACTCCTCCAAACTTCTTCTTGTCGGGGTATCTCAAGGACAGGATCTATGGAAACCCTAGGCCTCAGACTCATGATCAGCTGAAGGAAAACATCCACCGAGAAATCTAGAGCATTCCTCAGGAAACGTTTCCCAAAGTGATGGAGAACATGACAACGCGTTTGCAGGCAGTGATCAGACAACGTGGAGCCTACGTCGAACATGTGGTCTAAAAGAAAACGATGATTCTATACCAAAATTTAAATGTTGGTGGCAATTTGGACATTGGTACAATAAACTTCAACCTTTCAGCTTACTTTCCAGCCATATATCTTTTTTTAAAAATATACGTGTTATGATCATCCTCTTTGCAGATGAAAAGTTTTATATATTTTTTGGGACACCCTGTATAAAGGAAGAACATTAGTTTTGCAATCGACATGTCATGTACAAGGCCACAATGGGGGACATCGTGGCCAAGAGCACAGATGAACCCTCAGCCATAACAGAGGGCCCCTGATGGCCTCGGGAAAGCAACCATAAGTAGAAGCACGGGCCTCTGTCCATGGCAGTGTAGCAACCCTGGAATTTTACACTCGCTATGGATCAGCTTCTCAATGCATTACCATCGAGTTTGGGATCCTGTCCTATTGGGCGGCCATGACCCTGCAACATTGCCGAGCACTGTTTAAAAGAGACAGAAACCAAGACACAGAATCCAATACATATATATATATATATATATATATATATATATATATATATATATATATATATATATATATATATATATATATATATATATATATATATACAGACATTATATATGTTGTTCGTGTACATGTCATGCATAGAACTTTTCATGGAGAGAAAGAAAAAAACAAAACAAAATGACATTTCAACGAAAACAAAGATAGTGCAGATTGAGGAAACTTAATTAGAAGACAAAACAGAAAATGTTCTTAAATGTAAAATACAGTGGTGCCCCCAGAATCCGAATTGAATTCGTTCCAAGAGGCTGTTTGGATTCCAAAAAGTTCGGATTCCAAAACTATTTTCCCAATAAGAAATAATGGAAAGTTAATTAATCCGTTCCCGGACCCCAAGAAAACCCACTTTCAAGACACTTTCAACTGAAATTACCCATGTTTAAGGTAAAATAAGATGAGTAAATGACCTTTTCTGAGTCATGAATCTTCTTCCAAGCCTGGGGGATGAGCAGGGGCGTTGTCACTTCTTCCATCAGGTCTGGATGCAGCTCCGGCCTATCAGTGGCCATTGGGATCCAAAACGTAAACTATTCAGCCTGGTGGAGGTATGTAATTAACCATGAAGCACCAAATGGTGTTTTATATCCCAGCACACTCTGTGGAGACACAAACGTGCTGTTTTCACCGCACGGTTCCACGGGAGAGAATCCAGAGGTGAAGCGATTGGGTGACGCAGCATGACGTCACTACCATGCTCGCGAAAAAAAACGTTGAGTTCGTTAAAGCCGATTCGTCAGAGGGTTCATTGAATGAGTTCGCTTCACGATGGGTTTTCGCGCTTTTATCGCTTCTTTATTTTTCAGAATCCTACACACGGTCGATTACGGCAGCTCGAACATGGCAGCGAGATCAGACACACGCGTACCGTTCTCATGCTTCGCGATAAGTTCTTTCTTCAACTCAATTGTCGTTCTCACAGACTTCCTCTTACTCCTATTTGCTTCACTGCTCTTCTTGGTTGCCATGGTGAATGCACAAGGGTGATAATTGAAGAAAAAAAACCCAGCACACATCAAGGTGAAAACACGAGGTAAAGTAGCGATCGACACACGAGAGATGCTTTCACGAGGACTTCCACCGACGAACTGAATGAACAAAGCGCGAAGATGTGGCTTGAACAGGTGGGAGAGACGCACGTGAACAAACATGAACGCTACGTTGTGTTCGGTTTTCGAAAATGTGTTCGGTTTTTAGGGCAAAATTTTCTCGAAAAAATTGCTCGGATTCCAATTTGTTCAAACAATGGGGCGTTCGGATTCTGGGGGCACGATGGTATATCACTTAAAGAATTGCAAGAGGGGAGGAAGACCAAAGAGAAAAGAGAATAATAAAAAAATGACCGTTTTTACAGCCATTTTCCCTGCTGTGCAGGGGTTAGGCTTTTTCTTGAGGCAATGTTTTTTATGGCCGGATACCCTTCCTGACGCCAACCCTGGTCGCCTCTTACGACACACAGGGATATGGTACACCTATTCTAACCGGGGCATACACCGGGACCAGTACACTGGTACTCACTTTGCCGACCTAAGATGGATGACAGGCTGAGTCAACCCCCTGGTGTTAATTCAGCAGCCAACGGGGCTTGAACTCAGGATCCTGGGATCCCAAGCCGCCACCCTAACCACTAAGCCAACACCAGGCTTTAAAGAGAAAAGAGAAGAAAAACAAAAACGGGACTCGGTGGAACGCATACCTTTCCCATGCTGAACAGTTTATGTTTTGTAGCCCACAGATTGGCCGGATCTCCAACGATGCCTTAACCAAAATTTCATCATCTTGTTCTTGTCACCTATCTAAATCATATGCCTGGTGTTTGCTTCATCGTTAGGGTGGTGTGTTTGGGATCCTAAGATCCTGAGTTCAAATCCAAATCGGATGTTGAATTAATACCAGGTGGGGTTGACTCTGCCTGTCATCCTTCTGAGGTGGGCAAAAATGAATGCCAGCATGCTGGTATACTGTGTCAGAGTGGTGACCCTTCCATGATTGTGTCCATTAGCCAAGGAGACTGCAAAGGCAGCACCAACACTCTGCACAGAGTATGGTCCCAATGGATGGATGGATGGATGGATGGACCGAAATCATCCACTAATTTTCATCTGAATCTGTCAAGTGTCAATAACTTTTTGAGATATCGAGTTACACATCGTTTTTATCCTGATCTCTCAATGGTGAAGAAGCACTTAAGAAATTCGAAGATCCAGATCCGGAACCAGATCTTCACCAAAATTGAAACAATTCGTCCTGATCACACACTCAACTTGTCCACCAAATTTCGTCCGAATCTGTCAGTACCTTTTTGAGAAATCCTGCTCACAGACAGAAAAAAGACAAATAGACAATCAAACAGGAGTGAAAACATAACCTGTGTCCATCTTTGGTGGTGGAGGTAATAAAAGTGAGAAAAATTAAGGAAAAAAAAAAACTTTCGTGAAACAGACTCTCAGAAACAAATTCGGGTCACACAAGTGCCAAGCCTAGTTCTTCGGTCACTTATGCACATGACTCAGAATTATAGGAGAATGTAGTAGTTTGACCACGTTGGGTCGGAAAGAAATTGCGTAATGTCAGATCCATTTTCCTTCGCGTTTCCCATGATTACTTGGGAAATTGGTCAGTGGTTATGTTCCTTGATGCGTCTTTACCTGGAAAAGCTAACAACAGCAGATGGTGATAGGTACAAAGGATTAGTGTCACTCGTGAATGAGGGGCATGGAGGATTAACATTATTTCAAAGTGAAAACCAACAGAGAAGGGTTGCACAATTAACCCACCAATGTTGAAACGAAAAATCTGTTTGTGAGATCATTGGCTTGCTGAGCTTTACATTTGTGGGGTAAGACAAGGTTAAAGGTGACATATACAAGGTGTCTCAACAAAATGCATACAGACATTAATATTAAAAAAAAAATTATCAAAGAGCAGAGAGAGGGGTGATGTTGAGTCTTACCAATATACCGAACAAATGGTGTTTGCGCGTGAGAGAATGATTACACATCACCAGTGAGCTGTTACCCAAAAGGCAGTGCAGACCGACAAGATATTACTGTTTTCCAAAAGTCTGCATACATTTTATTGAGGTAACCTGTTTGTAGACATAGTGAGAGAGCGACAGAGATATATAGAGAGCGACAGAGATATATAGAGAGCGACAGAGATATATATAGAGAGAGAGAGAGAGCGAGAGAGAGAGAGAGAGAGAGAGAGAGAGAGAGAGAGAGAGAGAGAGAGAGAGAGAGAGAGAGAGAGAGAGAGAGACAGAGAGAGAGAGAGAGAGAGAGAGAGAGAGAGAGAGAGAGAGAGAGAGAGAGAGAGAGAGAGAGAGAGAGATTCCAAGAGAGGTCAGGTATGGGAACATGCGCCGGAGCAGCATTTCGCTACATCCACTTTCTGGCTTTCGTCTGGCCATCTCCCAGGCAGAAGCCTGGCCCATCCCCACCGCCTTGAGATGCAGATCAACCTGCTGCAACCATGTGGTCAGTCTACTGGCCGCCTCAACTCACGAGGCTCCCTCACTGAGAGAATCTGGGGAGAAGGATCAGCGTCAGGGAAACGAGCCACATGTCCATACAGCCACAGCTGACGTTCATGGACTATGCAGGTAACACATCTCATTTGAGTCTCTCTCAGTAACTACTCGTTGGATACAAAGTGTAACCAGCAGTAGCCAAGGATTCTCCGAAGAGACCTGGCACCAGAGGAATTAAGTCCGTCTCAGATCCAAGGTCAGAGTCAAAGTCTCACATCCGTAAAGCAAGAATGGAAGCAACAAGGACCTGAAGACTCGGACCTTCGTTGTCCTGCACAAGGACCTACAGTGCCACACCCCATGACCCAGTGAATCCATGACTCCCAGGCCCGACCCAGAAATTTACTGACCTCTGTCTCACAGCCAGCAGAGACATGAATCTCACTGCCAAGGTGAGTAAATCTCTCCGTGACCTCAACATCTCCACCACAAACAGGTACAGATGAGATAGCAGCATCCAATATGTCATTGAAAGTGTGGATCTTAGCTTTGACCCAGGAAACCCATAATCCCAACGGCTCTGACACCTCATTCAGCACCTCGAGGGACCTAATCGGATATCTGCTCTCCACAAAGATGACTGCATCATCTGCGAAATCAAGGTCAGAGATCTTGACATTCCCAAATGATGCAGTGCAGCTTGATCTCACTGACATCCTCCGCAGAATGCAGTCCATACAAACGCTGAAAAGTGTGGGGGCCAGTACACACTACACACCTATAACAAACTCCAATAACAATAAGAAAAAAGTTGGAGTTGGTATCACCACATCCAACAGCACATATATATATATATATATATATATATATATATATATATATATATATATATATATACATATATACATACATATATATATATATATATATATATATATAAAAACATACATATATATATATATATATATATATATATATATATATATATATATATATATATAAAAACATACATATATATATATATATATATATATATATATATATATATATATATATATATATATATATATATATATATACTGTTACGGTGCCGGGGTCGGCCGCCAACCGACCGCTCTGAACGAAGCCGCAAGTTTTGTCGGCCCGACCGATCGCCCGGAATATAGATCGCCGCCCGGATAACTCCGAGTCGACGGGTCCTTGTACAAGAACCGAAATACGCCAATGGGCAGATCACGTGGGGTAGGGTCGATTGCCAATCTTCAATGCACCTAAATACCCACGTGATCCAACGACCGGGGTATTCCACCCTCGACAGAACTCGTACGGAACAAACAGCCGAGGCGAGCCTGTCCGTGCGCGATTCCGAGCGGCTTAATCGCCGAGAACCGTCGGTCCAAATGTCCCCCTCTTACGGCAAACCAACGGCTAACTCCCAACACCCGAAATGCTCAGTCAATGAAAGAATCGACGCGACGCACTGAAAACATTTAACAATTGGGGTATTTATTAATAATAATGGGGAACTAGGGAAGCACGTAAGAGCAGA
>NC_140970.1:33313877-33316377 GCF_056783735.1 Eptatretus burgeri | reverse complement strand
ATATATATATATATAGTAAGATACATACATATACGTATATACATGCATATATATATATATATATATATATATGCATATATATACACAAAATATATATGCATATATACATATATATGTACATATATATATATATATATATATATATATATATATATATATATATATACATACCTAAATATACATACATATGTACAGATGTATATAAATATACATATATATGTAAATATATATTTGTATATGTACATATATATATATATATATATATATATATATATATATATATATATATATATATATATATATATATATATATATATATATATATATATATATATATATATATATATATATACATACAAACATATAAGCCTGGTGTTGGCGCAGTGGTTAGGGCAGCGGCTTGGGATCCAAAAGGTCCTGAGTTCAAGCCCCGTTGGGCCACTGAATTAATACACCAGGGGGTTGACTCAGCCTGTCATCCTTCCGAGGTCGGCGAACTGAGTACCAGTGTACTGGGCCGGTGTATACCCCGGTTAAAATAGGTGTACCATATCCCTGTGTCGTAAGAGGCGACCAGGGTTGCGTCAGGAAGGGCATCCGGCATAAAAGATGTGCCAAATCACTATGCAGATCATACGGATGATCCGCTGTGGTGACCCCTTACGGGAGCAGCCGAACGAAGAAGAAGACATACGTACATATCTATCTAAACTTATATATACATATATATATATATACATATATATTTATATAAATATACATACATATATATACATATATTATATATATATTTATATATATATATATACATATATATACATATATATATATGTATATATATATATATATATATATATATATATATATATATATTTACACTACCGGTCAAAAGTTTTAGAACACCACCATTTTTCCAGTTTTTACTGAAATTTATGTAGTTTAATTTTTCAATGAATAACCTGAAATGGTACAAAGCTAAGCGGTAAACTGCGAGTGCTTAAAAAAAGACAGAAAGACCATTATAACGCTTAACAGTGTAGGTCTTTCCTTTGGAGAAATTGGAAAGCAAGCCAAAATGTCAGTGAGTGCAGTTTCCTCCACAATCAAAAGGCACATGGAAACTGGAGAAAACTCTGAGAGAAAGAGGTCTGTCAGACCCAAAGTCACAACAAAATTTGAAGACAAGTTTCTGAGAGTCAACAGCTTGCATGATCGGCGGCTCACAGGACAGCAGCTTCAAGCACAACTTAACACTGGTCGAAGAAAGGAAGTCTCAGTTTGAACTGTGAAGAGAACACTTCGAGCTGCAGGTTTGACTGGTCGAGTGGCAGTAAGAAAGCCATTGCTCAGTTGGCAAAATAAAAAAGAGGTTTGCCTGGGCCATGAAGCACCACCAGTGGACTACTGAAAACTGGAAGAAGGTCTTCTGGACTGATGAATCAAAATTTGAAATTTTCGGTTCATCACGCAGGGTTTTTGTACACCGTCGAGTTGGCGAAAGGATGGTACCTCAGTGTGTGACACCAACGACTGTCAAACATGGAGGAGGAAGCGTGATGATCTGGGGCTCTTTTGCCTAATCCAGAGTCGGCGACTTGCACAGTAAATGGCTCCCTGAACCAAAAGGGCAACCACAGCATTTTGCAGTGCCATGCAATACCCTCTGGTCTACGCCAAGTTGGTCACGGGTTCATCCTACAGCAAGATAACAACCCAAAACATACCTCCAGGCTATGTCAGAACTACCTTGCAGGAAAAGAACAAGACGGTGGGCTTCAAATCATGGAATAGCCAGCACAGTCTCCAGACTTAAACCCCAACGAGCTGGTTTGGGATGAACTGGACAGAAGGATGAAAGCAAAGCAACCTGTAAGTGCAACACATTTGTGGGAACTTCTGCAACAGTGTTGGGAAGAATTTTCCGAACAATATTTGATTTTGATGACGGAAAGAATGCCACGAGTATGTTCAGCTGTTATATCCGCAAAAGGTGGCTACTTTGCTGTGTCAAAAATTTAGATTAAATTTTGTTCAACAAAACTATTTTGTTCAAAAACCTATCAAACCTGCAGCTCAAAGTGTTCTCTTCACAGTTGAAACTAAGACTTCCTTACTTCGACCAGTGTTAAGCTGTGCTTGAAGCTGCTGTCCTGTGAACCGCCCATCACGCAAGCTGTTGACTCTCAGAATCTTTTCTCCTGATTTTATTGTGGCTTTGGGTCTGACAGACCTCTTCCTCTCAGAGTTTCCTGCAGTTTCCATGTGCCTTTTGATTGTGTAGGAAACTACTCACTGACACGTTAGCTTGTTTTGCAATTTCTCCAAAGGAAAGACCTACACTTTCAAGGGTTATAATGGTCTGTCTGTCTTCCTTTATTAATTGTCTTTTTCTCACCATAATAATAGCAACATACTACTTCCTGCAGTGCAATATTGTCCAAATAATGCTTCAGAGGGTGCAGCAACACAGTCTGTTCCAACACTGCTTTTATACAGACAG
>NC_140970.1:33266377-33311377 GCF_056783735.1 Eptatretus burgeri | reverse complement strand
TGTAAAAACAAGTGATGCGAGGGAAAAGGAAGAACTCAGGATTATTGCAATGCCTCCTTTTTGGGAGCCACTCTTACTAAAGAAGGAAACACCGGGGAAAAGCTTGGCCGATTCTGCATCACAACGGTCATTTGCACAGATTTCCTGCAGAAGGGCTATATCAGCTTTTTTATTTAATAAATGGTCTCATACTTGAATTTTACGGGTAGTGTTGGTCCCTCCATTGATGTATAAACTCCAGATTTTGAAGCTTATCAGGAGGATGTATATAAGGGAACATAGTGTAGTCCAGTTCATTGCTTTGACAGCAATTCACTCTTAGCTTTTTGCACGCACTTTTAACGAGTGGCGTTGGGAAGGGCTAAAGTTGAAATCATCCAGGCATTTGATCATCATTTTCGCTGCTCGGATGAATTGTGGAAATTCTGGGAAAAAGGTTTGAATGACGACATTTCTTTTACGAAATGTGTCTTTTAGAAAGCGCTTAATATCAGCATTGGAGACTTGGGAAGCATCTTCTTTAATGCTCTCACACTCACTAATGGAATCATCTATGTCGGACGGCTCCGATGCTGTAATCATCATTCAATTCATCATCAGCCTCATCACACCCCTCCATTTTGCCAAGTCGGGCTTCGCCCATGGAGAGAAGGGATGGGGCCAGAGGAGTAACTTTAGGGGGAAGGACAATGGCCGACTGTTGCGGTACAGCCATTCTGATAATTTCAGGCTAAGTGATTCGGGACAGGGGATCATCTATGGTAATGTCTTCGAAGACTGAAAATCGGTTTTGAGTTGCGAAGGATTTTGCATTGTTAGGAGGAAAGGGATTGAAATGAGGGTTTGGAGGGACAGTTTGAGAGCTTCTAGCTAGGTGTTTCTTAGTTGGTTGGTCATTGCCATCTGTTATTTTTAGATGCCTTTGCGTTGTTGATTGAAATGTTTCAAATGTCTCTGGATTATTAGGAAAGAGGGGGGGGTTGAGAGAGAGGATGGGATATGGTTATAACCATAAGGGAAGGGGTTTCACTTGCTGTTTCAGCTATAACAGGAAGGTAAGGATTGGTCATCATGAGAGGAATGTCAGATTTCAGTGAAGGTGAGCTACACTTTTCTATAATGGGTAGAGGAGTTAGATGTATTGTCAAGAGAGGTGGGTTATAATCAGTTCCAGTAAAGGAAGGAACATTATTCATTTCCTCTCCATCAGGAGCCACGCAGAAAAGCCAGAGATAGAGAGATACAGATGGAGATAGAGAGACAGAGAGATACAGACAGAGATAGAGATGGAGATAGAAAGACAGAGATACAGACAGAGATAGAGATGGAGATACGGACAGAGATAGAGACAGAGATAGAGATAAAGATACAGACAGAGATAGAGATAGAGATAGAGATTGAGATAGACAGAGACAGAGACAGGGATAGAGATGAAGATAGAGAGATAGCCATACAGAGATATAGAGAGAGGGATAGAGATAGAGAGATACAGATAGAGAGACAGAGATAGAGAGATACAGTTGAGATGGAGACAGCGAGATAGAGATAGAAAGAGATACAGATAGAGAGACAGAGATATTTAGAGAGAGATACAGGTAGAAATAGAAAGCTACAGACAGAGATAGAGACACACAGACAGAGATAGAGATGTACAGACAGACAGAGATAGAGAGAGCTAGAGAGAGAGAAAGATAGAGAGATAGAAATACAGAGATAGAAATAGAGATGGAGACAGAGAGACACAGAGAGACAGAGCGACACAGAGAGACACAGATATATATATATATATATATATATATATATATATATATATATATATATATATATATATATATCTTCCTCCTCAGCATCTTATAGGGAACAAATCATTTAATACACTTTGTGATGCTTTGTTCGATTCAACACCACATATGAACAATTTTCAGAACTCAGCTTAAAAGATAATAAAATGAGTTGCAGTCAACACTGTCCAAAGACGAGAAGCACACTCTACATCATTATGACAGGATGACCTACAAATCAGTGAAAGCCAAAAATAACTTAAAATAAGTTTACCCACTGGAAAACATTGCTGTACGAACCTGAATGGAAAGCTAGTTTGTAAAGTGTATAATAATGTGATCATCCCAGAAAAATGATTTTAAAATGCCGTGAATATGTAGAAGCAAAGGCACGACATGCAGGTATTATAGAATCATAACACTCGCACAGTTTTCTGCATGCCTATCTCAGCCTCCATGTGCAGACGCGTCAGGCTTTCACTCATGGTTGGTTGTGATGTTATGAGAGATGAAGCCACGTTTTTATTTTTATTCTCCTTGAGCAGTTGGAAGGCCTTTTTCTGACAGCTATGATAAGCAGGTCATTCTCACCCCAGGCCTTGCAGCAAAACAACTCAACTTGTAGCCTGCTAGCTGTTTTGCTGTCAGGCCAAACTTCAAAATGTTAATCCATATCTACTGCCTTTCTGGTGCTGCAGCACTCGGATGAATTTTGTCATGTTGCACAGCATTGATTAGAAATATATAATAGTTAATCACAAGCGGTATTTGTACGTTCTGCACATTTGCATCATGTTTTCATCAGAGCAGCACACATTTTGACAGTGCACACGTCATTCACACAAGGTATAATCATCATCTCTCTGCTGGTATTCCTTTGCTTTCAGTTCATGAGTGTAAGGAAGGCAATGATATACTGTTTCAGTTGTGGCCATATTTAGAATCCTAAGAATACCTATAGTGGGGCAACTTGGCTAAATCTTCTTCTTCTTTCAGCTGCTCCAATTAGGGGTCACCACAGTGGATCATCCGTATGATCCGCATAATGATTTGGCACATGTTTTACGCCAGATGCCCTTCCTGACGCAACCCTGGTCGCCTCTTACGACACAGGGATATGGTACACCTATTTTAACCGGGGTATACACCGGCCCAGTACACTGGTACTCACTTCACCGACCTCGGAAGGATGACAGGCTGAGTGAACCCCCTGGTGTATTAATTCAGTGTCCCAACGGGGCTTGAACTCAGGACCTTTTGGATCCCAAGCCGCTGCCCTAACCACTGCGCCAACACCAGGCTCGCAACTTAGCTAAATATAGCATAACAATTGTGCATTTTGTGAGGAAAGCACCAAATTTGGCACACTAGTAGCCTATCATATTATGAACAGATTTGGATATTGGGCCATCTCAAATTCAGCCGCTCATGGCTGTGGCAGCCATTTTCCACTGCCATCAAAAAATTTGAGATGGCCCAATATCCAAATCTGTTCATAATATGATAGGCTACTAGTGTGCCAAATTTGGTGCTTTCCTCACAAAATGCACAATTGCTATGCTAAGTTGCCCCACGACTAAGATTGAACCTATGAGTAAATAAAATATATATATATATATATATATATATATATATATATATATATATATATATATATATATATATATATATATATATATATATATATATATATATATATATATATATATATATATATATATATATATATATATATATATATATATATATATATATATATATATATATATATATATATATATGCATGCCTGGTGTTGGCGCAGTGGTTTGGGCAGCGGCTTGGGATCCAAAAGGTCCTGAGTTCAAGCCCCGTTGGGACACTGAATTAATACACCAGGGGGTTGACTCAGCCTGTCATTCTTCCGAGGTCGGCGAAATGAGTACCAGTATACTGGGCTGGTGTATACCCCGGTTAAAATAGGTGTACCCTATCCGTGTGTCGTAAGAGGTGACCAGGGTTGCGTCAGGAAGGGCATCCGGCGTAAAACATGTGCCAAATCACTATGCGGATCATACGGATGATCCACTGTGGCGACCCCGAACGGGAGCAGCCGAAAGAAGAAGAAGAAGATATAGAAGAAGAAGAAGAAGAAGAAGAAGATATATATATATATATATACATATATATATATTTTATTTTTTTTTAAATATGTTTAACAAGGGTGAGAAAGTTTACCAGTATGGTTCACACGTTTAAAATCATGAACCCACATTCGATGAGCCTCACAAAAGCCTCTACTCAAATGACTGAGACAAATGAGGCTAAGAAACTGACTGTATCAAAATAGGAATTAGAAATAGAATCCAAAATCCAAATCCATTGGGACCATACTCTGTACAGAGTGTCGGTGCTGCCGAAGCAATGTCCTGGGCTATTGGGCACAATCCTGGATGGGTCACCACTCCGAAGCATGATACTCGAATGGCTCATTCTTCCCAGCAAACTGGTACTCATTTTGCCGACCTCTGAAGGATGACCATCTGACTCAACCCCACCTCGTATTAATTCAACAGTGAAGCAGGAATTGAACTCAGGACCCTAGGATCCCAAGCCCAACATCCTAATCATTAAGCCAACACCAGACATGAATTCGAAATGAACATTGCAAATCTTTTTTACGGAAAAAAAAGGAACAAAAATAAGTCCAGCATGACTGCCATACTAAGAAGTATTTCCAAGAGTGTGCAGTATTTACATAGTAAGAAATCACTTGCATAGTTAAGATGTCACTGTAAATTACTCAAATTATGACATGGGCGGTAATGAGTCAAGTGAGACTGACTGAAGGAAATTTCATTGCAATATAATGAAGCAATGCCTAAATATTGCATCTGTAATTTGGTGTGCAACGCAGCTCTCAAAACTCCATGGCCCTTCTTGTGGGGTCAGCTTCTTGTGTGTGATCTTAATCCCACCTTCTTGTGCAGTCAGCTACATTTGATTTCCCTCTCCATCCCCCTCTCACCTGAGCCTCCTGTCTCTGTACACCCACCTATAGCATGTCACACCATCCTCAAAATGGTTATCCACTCCATCCTTCCCAAACATGAAAGTGACCTTCCAAAAAGCCTGTGTTGGTATAACGGTTAGGGTAGCTGGCTTAATACCGAAGGGTCTTGAGTATCAAGCCCTTGTCAAAGCCAATGAATTAACACTAGGTGGGTTGCCTCAGTCTGCCATCCTTCTGAGGTCGGTGAAATGAGTACCAATGTGCTGGTAACAGGGGGCATTGCATCAGCGGCACAGCTGTGCCCCCAGAAAATGATGCGGTCAAGCAGCCACAGATGACATACGAAAAAAATAAATCAATAAATAAATAAAACATTCCAAACCTGCATGTTCACCTTTTTACACCCACAATACAAAGCAGCATGATTCATTGTGACTTTATAGACAATATCACGTAACCATTTGTATGCAGCACGATGATGATCAAGGTGATTAAGCTTTCCGGCATGACTCCGCATCTCACAATACTGCCGCTGTGTTTGTTTGGAATTAGTTCAAGAACAACAACATTAAAAAATATGCAGTCGCCAGCTTGGAACCACATCTTAACTCAATCAAGTCAATCCAGGATATGTTGGAACGCTGCTTAATGGCCAACGTCAACAAAGAACAATCCACCATTGAATCTGGACTTGCACCGCAGGAGAAATTGTGTAATATTACACGTGATAGGTACCAACATTTAGTAAAAAAATGTTGTGATTGTAAAAAAATTTATATATATATATACATATACATACAGTTGACTTAACAGAGCCAAATCAATAACCCATCCATCACTCTTCATTGTTCCATACTTTTGATAAAGCAGTATCAATGCAAACATATTAATGATTGTGAACATAATTCTTTATGCCTGTCAGAAAAATGAAAATTGGTTTATGTTGGTATCCTTTTGTCAACATCTTCCAGGTTAAGGACTCCTCAATACTGCAGTCTTCTATTTCTTCCGACAAGGAATTACAAGGAAATTTTGCACAGGAGGAAGCCATTCAGCCCATCATGGCTGTGCCACAGCAATACCAGATTTAATAAATCCATCAATACCCCTTCCCTTCATGTGCAGCCTCTTGGCTGCCACACTGGTACTAATTTTGTCGACCTCGGAAGGATGACAGGCTGAGTCAACCCCCTGGTGTTAATTCAGTGGAAAAAGGGGATTAAACTCAGGACCCTAGGATCCCAAGCCACCACCCTAACCGCTAAGCTAACACCAGGACTTCTTGCACATCTTCTTACATACCGAGAGCGAGGTGTCCGAGGATGCGTCTGATAAAGGAGATAATTAAATAAGGCCGTTAATCATCTTCAAAAGGGGGTGTTTTAATTAACCCAAATACCCAATTTTCATTCTTGTACTCCCGTGGAGCTCCCTTTGTATGCGTGCAAAGTTTGGGGCCGCTAGGTTTCATGGTTTTGGAGTTATGGAGGAGATGGATGGACGGACTGACTGGCGGACACACACTGAGATTTATTATTATAGATGTAGAATTTACTTCTGAAAGGAGCAGCGTCCATATGTCGATCACGCTTTATCCTGAAGAGTTTCTGCTGCCGTACAAGAATAAAAATGGTACTGTTGGAAAGATAGTAATCGATTTACCTGGAACAAAAATTTAGGTCCATTTATCACCCAAATGCCATTTCTAAAAGCCTGTCTATCCAGAATGAATAATAATAATAATAATAATAATAATAATAATAATCTATAATTCCAGCAGTGTGTGTGTGTGTGTGTGTGTGTGTGTGTGTGTGTGTGTGTGTGTGTGTGTGTGTGTGTGTGTGTGTGTGTGTGTGTGTGTGTGTGTGTGTGTGTGTGTGTGACCGCTGTTTCTCGACAACCACCGGTCCTATCTAATTGAAACTTGCCAGGTATATTGCTGGGGCCCTGAGTATGTGCCTTTTCAAGGTTTGATATTAATCGGACAAGTGGTTCCCAAGTTATGGCCATTTATTTACCAAACCAATGACAAGACACGTTGCTGCATAGGCGTGGCTGCGTAGGGCAGTGCGCGGCCGGCCGACGATGACGTCACGGGCCGTGCCGGTTACGATGGGGATCGGTGCCCTAGTTACCGTGGCGTAGGAGTGGCAATGGTGAATGGCAGCGAATGTCATGGCAAGCAAAGACAGGGAGGTAAACTTGATTTTAATTTGGATTTTAAGTAACTCTGTGTGTGTGTAAGTATCACAGCAGTTGTTACTTCAATGCAAGCGATAATTCATGGAATGCATGTGAACATTCCGTACGGGCACGCACCACTTCCGGATAGTGATGACTTCATGTATTCTAATAATTTCTCGATTTCTTATGTGTATTTTTAGATAAGCACAATGCCCCAATCCAGTTGTTGTTTACGAGAGTGAAGGAACGGCCTGTGTGGTTGTTTGAAAGTTTTTTGTTTTTTTGGGGTTTGCACGTACGGGCACGCATGTACAGCCACGCACGTACGGGCACGTGAGAGTGAAGGAACGGCCTGTGAGTGTGTTGGTTCTGGCACGTAGTTTGAAAGTTGTTTTTTTGCATGTATGGCCAGGCACATATGGCCACGCACGTACGGGCACGTACCAGTAATAAGAAGAAGAAGAATAATCAGGATCTGGAGCTTTAATGTAGTAGTGGTTCCAACGGTACGTATGACAGCAGGACCCATTTAGAATGAGGCGTGATGGACATGGAAGCAACACACAAAATTACAGCATATACAGGAATACTTCTTAAAGCAATAGGCAAAAATATAAAAGTGCCGAGAATGTGCACACAGACGACAACAACCACAGCTACAAAGATAACAACAACATGTTGCTGTAAAAAAAAACATCCTTCTTTCGTGTTTCACTTCAATTTACATCCTCATTGACACAAATCGACATGCAATGTTTTTGTGAAGTGCAACATGCTGTCTGTTCATTAAACGCACCAGCAAAGTGATGGGGAGAGACACCGCGAGATGATATGCATGTCAAGGGTCACGTATCGGTGACTAAGTGTGAACTCTGAAAGCTGTTAATTGTAAGATGCCTGAATGTAACAGAAAAGATTAATTAATTAAGCAATGGCATCGTAAAGTGGCAGGAGAACATCAGCAAAGGCACCGTGCTGCTGTGCCAACATTGCAATGACAAGCAGTTTGCGACGTCAATGCAGTCCAACATAGATGCGCATGCTGCAATGGATCATGAAAATTGCTGGTACTACGAAGCCTGTGAAGCTGTACGAAAGATTCAACAATGACAACACCACCGAGCACAGTGTTATTGACTGGTGTGACTATACGGTATTGATAAAAACTAATAACACGGAAATCCAACACAGGTGGAGGGCATTCAGCCCATCATGCTTGTGCGAGCAGCACACCAACCCATCTACACAAGATCCAAGGAAGAAAATGCAAAAAATGTTTTTAATCAATAAAATAATTATTTTGTTTGTTCGTTTTTGGGGGTTTATTTATACATTTATTTTTATTATTTTTGTTTTTTTTTGTAGTTTTTTTCCCTCTCTTTTCTTCCCCTCAGGGGAAGGGGTATGGGCTGGGTTAAAAACACACAACATCAACCACACAACCCCCTTGACAAGACCACCACCAACAGCACTCCGTACACATGTACACAATCACCCATCAATGCTCAAATTACCGAAAAGTCCTGTCAACATCCCCATACCCCTCCATCTCCATAACTTCCAGGTACCTGCTAATTCTAATTTAAACTTATCTACTTTCCCTGCTGCCACTACCTTTCCAAGGAGACCATTCCATGCATTAACTACTCTCTGAGTAAAAGACCCCGACCTTACTACCATCTTAACTCTCCTCTTCTTCACTCTCAGGCTACGCCCCTGGTCCTATCACCGTCAACTCTGTTGAATAATTCATCCGCACTTATTTTATCAATACCTTTCATTATCTTAAACGTCTCTATCATATCTCCTCATAACTGCCTCCTTTCTCATGTATAAAGTCCTGTCTCCTTCAGATGCTCCTCATAGCTGAGTCTAGCTAGGCCCAGAATCAATCTAGTAGCCTTGCGCTGAACCCTCTATATGGCATATCTGTCCTTCCAGAACTGTGGTGACAAAAACTGCACACAATATTCCAGATTTGTCCCTCACTAAATACCTGCACAATGTTAACACCACCTCTTGATATATAAATGATCCCCCTCCGAATACAACCTAAAACCCTATTTGTTTACCTATAGCTGCCTGGCACTGTGCTGCTGCTTACCTCCCATATCTATTACCACCCCCAGATCCTTCTCCTGTGTGACACGCTCCAAAATCACCCCTTGCATCCTGTAATCTCCATTTTCATTGTTGTTTCCCATCCCCAACACCTTACACTTGCTCAGGTTAAATTCCATCTGCAAATCTTCTGCCCAATTTCTGCAAGTATCAATACTTTCCTGTATCTGATCACCACCCCCTCTGCTATCCACCTCACCTCCAAGCTTTGTGTCATCTGCAAATTTGGAAAGCTTACTCTTTACCTCATTATCCAAATCGTTGATGTAAATAATGAATAGTAATGGTCCGAGTACTGATCCCTGAGGTACCCCACCACTTCCATCCTCGGAGCAAGACATCCTCCCACTCACAGCCACTCTTTGCTTCCTATCACAAAGCCAGTTTGCAATCCAATTATCTACCTGACCAGCCACTCCACAAGCCCTCACTTTGACTAACAACCTCCGATGTGGTACCTTATCAAATGCCTTCTTAAAGTCTAGATATACTATGTCCACTGCCTTTCCCTCGTCCACCCAATCAGATACTGCTTCATCAAACTCGAAAGGATTTGTTAAACAGGAACCACCTTTGGTAAACCCATGTTGACTACCTTTAATTAGTTTGTATTTGTTTAAATGGTTCCTCAAATGGTCCCTAATTAATGTCTCCAACACCTTCCCCAGAAATGAAGTCAAACTAACAGGTCTATAGTTTCCCAATTCTTCTCTGGATCCATTCTTAAATCATGGTGTTTCATTTGCTACTCTCCAAACCTGTCCTGACTCCAGTGATCCATTGAAAATATCCGTTAACATCTCGCTTACCTGCTCCTGCTAAACCACCTCCATCAAAACTCTCGGTTGCATATTATCGGTACCCGGAGCCTTATCTTCTCTTAGATTACCGAGCTGTTCCTTTACTTCCTCCACTCCAGCCTGGATCTTCTGTAAAAGCCCTTCCTCAACTCCTCGATAGATACTCTCAGCTATTGGCAATTCTCCGGACTGTTCTTGTGTAAAAGTTGAAGAAAAATACCTGCTTAATAAGCCTGCCATCTCACTTGGGCCCACATTGCCATCACTAACCACTCTCCTGGTGCTATTCCTCAATGGGCCCACACTGGTCCTAACCTGTTCTTTTCCCCTAATATATTTAAAGAAAGCTTTGCTAATATGTTTAATATTCTTCACCATGTCCTTCTCATACTCTCTTTTGGCTGACAGAGTTATTTTCTTAACTTGCCTCTGTTTACTCCGATAGTGATATAAATCTAACTCCAGTCCTGCTATTTTAAACCTGATAAATGCCTTCTGCTTCTCCTTCATAGCGTTCCTTATCTCACTGCTCAACCACCCTGGTTTCTTTCTACTTGTAGTTTTACATCTCATTGGAATGTACTTCCTCTGCACTCTACACATTTGGTCCTCAAAGTTTTCCCATTTCTCTGATGCTGATTGTCCTGTTGTTAGAGTCTCCCAATCTACATCACCCAATTCTCTCTTCATACCCTCTAGGTTTGCCTTCCTGAAAACTAATAGCCTCACCCTACTATCCTGAACTCTAACCCTTAACAGAATCCTTGCACACACAATGTTATAGTCACTTGCTCCTAAATGCTCCCAACCTCCACCTCCTCCACCATATTGGGATCGTTATATAAAAGGAGGTCTGACACTGCACTCCCCCGAGTGGGCTTATCTACAAACTGGGTTAAAAAGCAATCTTGGAATAAAACTAGGAAATCCTCATCCTCTCTGCCCTTTCCCTGTTCCTGGACCCAATCTATCCCTGGCAAGTTAAAATCCCCCATAATCAATCCTCTTCCCTCACCACATGCCCTTTTGAATTCTTCATGTACTCCTCCTTCCTCCTCTTCCTTCACACCCGGAGCCCTATAAAAGCATCCTCCCAGTATCTTACTGTTTTTACAATATCTAATCTCTACCCATACACAATCCTCAACATTTATTCCTTCCTTCATGTCACCCCTTTCTCTTGATGTAATGCTGTCCTTTACCCAGATTACAACTCCTCCTCCTATTCTCTCCTTCCTATCACACCGATACACCTTGTAGCCTTCTAATCCCGTCCTCCAGTTACTCTCCTCCTTAAACCATGTCTCACTCACTGCAACTATATCTATATCGTACTCCTCGCTATCTACTTTGGCTTCAAGCTCTTCCATCTTATTATTTAAACTTCTGGCATTGGTATAGAATATATTCAACTTTTCCCTTCCTGAAATTCTATTTTCCTGCCTGGCTTTGCTCATCACAATTGCATCATCCGTTCTTTCCTTAATAGCTTCCCCATGAAATCCTTGAAATGATGAAACCTTCATTTTGATCTCACTATTAATAAGCACACATTTGGTCTGATGGAGCATTTATTTGTTCACTGCAATTCCCTTATTTGGATGGATGAGTGCATTGGTGGGACCACCAGCCAACTACCATTTGGAATGTGTTGTGCATCTGACAAAATACACATTCCAAATACACCTGCTCCACCACTTTAACTTCTTGATATTTTAACAGGTAACAACATTATGTCAAAGTATTTTTGGATGAACATCAGAAAGTTGAATGCAGATTTATCAATGGCCGGCATGAAAATGACAGATGCTACTATCACTGGAGGCTGTGCCAATTATCATATTCACCGTGTGGTTTTCTGCCTGGTTGGCCATCCAATAAATGTAAATAATCAAGAGCCTGTACGTCTCTAAACCTATTCCTGTGATGAAGAGGAACAGGTTCAAGTACATGTACACCACCACCCACTCACCCAAAGGAACTAACAGCCATAAGAAAATATTTATAGGACTTTATCCCAAGTGTTCTGTGATGTGCCAAACAACTACCTGTTATCTTTTTCAGCATTCAGGAGCAGATTGAAGCTGTCAACATTCCTTCTGAAGTTGAGATTGTCCATCATACTAAGAAAATACTTGAAGGTGAGCATACAAGGCACTACAATCTGTTGACAAGCAGTGAGCTTGCAATACTTTTACTTCAATTGGCAGGACAAGAAAGACGGGAGAGGAGCCGCATGGTCGTCTGCACGTTTTGCTCTCAAGGTAGTGGAAATCTCAGCCTGCGGCAATTTAAGGACAACCACCAGAGCTACGATCCACTCTGTTACCCCAATATTTTCACGTATGGAACTGATGGTTTCCATCTTCATATCCCTCATCAGCATGGTCGATGCTTGGTAACAACTAAGCAGTTCTACGTGTACAGGATGATGAAGCATCAAGATAGATTCAGTATCCTTCATAACTGCAACCGGCTATATCAACAATACTGTGTCGACATGTGGGCCAAAACTGAGAGTGAACGTCAGCACTACCTGCAGTTCCATAAAAATCAGCTTCATGGCAATCTCAACAATAGTCTGCAAGATGCCATTCAGCAGGTGAAGCAGATCGTGCTGACGATTCTTTCATCCACTTCTACAGGAGGACCAAGATTTATGTTTAAGCACAATCACATTGCCATGGCCACTATCCTAAAATTTGGCAAGCCAACATTATTTGTTACGTTCACCTGCAATGCACAATGGCAGAAAATTGTCAGTGAACTTGAACATGGCCAATCAGCTGCTGATTGACCAGACTTGACATCCAAAGTTTTCAAAATGAAAAGTTACAGCAAATGTTCACAAATATCAAAAACGTGTGCTTGGTCACCTGAGGGCTTTTGCCTATACAATCAAATTATAGAAGCGTAGATCGTCTCATCCGCATATCCTGCTCTTCTTATAAGGTGAGCAACACACATTGCATGACATTGACAAAGTTGTATGCACCGAATTCCCAAACCCCATCAAACCAAAATCTCAAGAGCTAATTAATGCGTCAAGAAATACAAGGTGCATGTTTGAAGAGGTTCCTGAAGGACTTCCTTGCAGAGTGATGAATCATGTATGGTAGACGGCATCTGCTTGAAGAAATTCCCGAAAGAATTCTGCACTTAAACTCCACTCGGAGATGATCCTTATCCCACTTACCAGCGTCAAGTCCTACAAATCCCAGCCTTACAGCCACGGTTACCATATCTGTTAACTGTGCAAGTAATGTACAAACCTATCACTTCCACATAAATGTTAAACATTGTGTTGCAATAAGAGCAGTTAAGTATCTTTACAACTACATTTGCAAAGGTGTTGATCAAGCCACCATTACCTTTTTCGACTGAGGATGATCACATCAGAGTCGCAATAAATGCATCCAATGATGAGATAAATATGTACTGATAATGCCGCTTTGTTGGTGCTTCAGAAGCAGCTTGGAGAATCCTTGGCTTTTTGGCACAAGACCATTCTCCTACAGTAGAACCACTTTCTATGCACTTACTGCACCAGCAGCAGGTTATCTTTAACCCTACTCATCCACACCAATATTTAGCTGAAGCAGCTACAACTAAGCTGACAACTTTCATTCTGAAGAACTCCGAAGATCCTGAAGCACGTAACATTCTTTTTTTGATTTTCCGGAGCACTATACCTGGTATGAATCTCGCAAATGTTGGCAGCGACGCATGCGACTTGCAAGTACAAAGCCACAAACTACTGGCAGAGTTCACACTCTAACTTACGTCTTCTTCTGCACTCCAAAGCCAGAGAGGCAATCTTCCAGGATCTATGGACAATAAATGGTCATGTCTGTAATATTTTCAAGCATGCATGCCAGATTTTTAATCTACTTGAGGACAACAACGGGTGCTTTCAGTGTCTTTCTGAAGCCGCAGAGATGCAGACACCATTCAACTTAAGAAGTCTATTCATCACTTCACTGCAGCTCTGTGAGCCTGCAGAACCCTTGAACTTTTACCACCAAAATATAAATGATATATCTGATGATTTTCCTTCTCAGTGATGACAACGAATAAGGCTGGGAAGGTTCTTCAAGCTGCAGTTGAAAATGACTTACTCTGCAACCTACACAGTCGGTTGGAACAGCATGGATACACAGCAATGGAATTCGGCCTTCCTCGAGCAGATCATCCTCTGGCAAATCAGCGTGACCTGGCAGCAGATGAGATAGACTCTGAAGCAGATGCATTTTTTAATGTATGTTTGCTCAATGTTGATCAGGCTGCTGTATTCCAAACACACAAAGGTAAAATGGATTGTTGTGAATGGGGAGGGTGGGGTAGGGAGGGGGGGCGTCATCTTCATTGATGCCCCTGACGGAGCACGTATGACTTTTCTGCTAATATGATTTTAGCCTATGTCCACCAGCTTCTTGGGGAATCACTAAAACTCTCTTAAAACTCTGCCAGACAGCAAACTCCCACGTTAAATTGGCCATTCCACAAACACAGAGTTATATCTGCAACATCACATCTTGAAATGCAACTAGTCGCCTTCTGCAGGCTGCAGACTTGCTGGTGTGGGATGGGGCTCCAATACATCCATTGGGACCATACTCTGTGCAGAGTTGGTGCTGCCTAAGCAGTCTCCTTGGCTTCTGGGCACAATCCTGGATGGGTCGCCACTCCAACACAGATGGTGTTATTGTTTTCTCATTGAAGCACTTGATCGGTCACTTCAATATTTAATGGCTAGTAGTGGTCTTCTCTGCAGGAAATTCCTGATTCTTGGAGGCAATTGTCACCAGATTCTCTCAATGGTTCGCTGAGGAAAACATCCAAACCGTCAATGGCTGCATTATCAGCTCTCCTTTATGGCGACTCTGCACCATGCTTAATCTACACGTAAACATGCGTGCGTTCCATCATGTTACGACTTGTGATGAAGTACAGTATGTCACGAGTGGCTAAAACATTATGCGGATTGGTTGCTGCAGCGAGATGAAAGGCGCCTGCCCACTATTGATGGCTTGCTCGACAAAGATGTCATCAAATTGCCACCTGATCTCTGTGTTAGCTGTTAGCTAGGCTAGAATGAGCAATGCATCACATAAACCTTTAGTGGCTTGCCACAAAGGCCATTCTTAGCACTACAAACAGAATTATTGACATAATCAATGACAAAATAATAGTCTTCCTGGCAAATTCTTTATCATTAAAATTACAAATTCCGTAACCGATGAAGACCAGTCTGCTCTATATCCACCTGAGTTTCTTAACTTTATTAATCTGTTTGGTCTCCCACCTCACAAATTGTCCCGAAAAGTTAGTACACCCGTCGTGCTATGCCGGAATCTCGATCCTCGCAATGGCCAATGCAATGGCACATTATTTTTTTCCTCACCAAGGTTGCTGACTGATTTCTGAACGCTTAGTGGTGATAGCCTGAAAACTGTCCTGATGGTAAGAATTCTTCTATCCCCTTCAGATACAGATCTTCCTTTCAAACTATGGCGATGTCAGTTTCTGGTAAGGCTGGCCTTCTCAATGATGATCAATAAAAGTCAAGGCCAGACCCTCCTATGTTGTGGAGTATTGCTCCCAACCAGTGTCTTTACACGTGGCCAACCGTACGTCATGACAAGCCGAGTTCGAGATAATCTTGATGTGTGTATCTTTGGAGACAAAGTGGAATTTGATGGAGGGAGAACACCATTGCGTGGGGAAAACGCGAACCCATAACATTGCTTCTACCGAGGTCAGAAACTCTCTATCAGTAGCCTGTTAAAAAAAACGTTGCCATCGCCATCTGCTTTGACCCATGAAGAACTACTTTAAATAACGTTTCTTTGATTCTTCTAAAATTCACGACTTGACGTTCTCTGTGCCTCACTTACATATTTCGTATGTGCACAGTATAATAATCACACCTGTGTCTGAAGGAAGCCGTGCAGTATGGCCTTTCCTTTCCATGATTCTCGGCAGCTAGAGCTCCCCCCTTGTGTCGATTCAGCGTCTGCATCGCTTAAATAATTTTTTTGATGGACGGACATACCAATTACACTGGGCTGCATTTGAAATATTTTTTTCAGAGGTCAAGGTTTTCTTAAGGTCCTTATATGTTTTTTCCATGCTGAATTCAGAAATGTATCTAATTTCGCTCAATCAGATCAAGTTTTTATGGAATTTTAAGGAAAAAAATAATCAAAATTTTTGTTTTTTTACTTAGCATTTTTTTTAATTCAAAATCAGACTTACATTGACAGAAAATGTACAAACTATACATATAATGACACACAAGTACACTTAATATGGAAGAAAGTGCCTTCTCAATTACTTTCATTTCAATTTCAGAAAAATATCGATAAATCGTTGTTTCTGGCAACACCCAACTTCAGTCGCTCCAGCAGTTGCTGTTTTCCTTCGTCTTTTTAATGTTGAATTTCACATTAACGGTACTTGTGTGTCATTATATGTATAGTTTGTACATTTTCTGTCAATGTAAGTCTGATTTTGAATTAAAAAAATTTTTTTTTGATTATTTTTTCCCTTAAAATTGAGATAGCATTTGACCTGATTGACTTGACTTGTCCTGATTGAGGACCTGAGACTGAGACCGCGGTGAGATCGCGGTGAGTCCACCCGTGACTGGTTCCCGGCGTTAGTCCGAGAGGGTCACGACTGGATTGTCCGTCCGGTGGGCGACGTGCCGCGATTCGAGTTACGTGGCCGTCGCACGCCGGCGGGCGCGAATACCGCAACACTGGTGTCAGGTCGTGCGATACAAATTCATCGCCCTCCTCGCGGCACTGGTATCGGAGAACAGGAAAACGGGCTCTCCTGTCTCCGGCTAAATTCACGGGAATCGGTCCAGGGGTGAGAGAAGCGACCCCCGATTCCCTCCAAATTACGAGCGATTCAAATTAACCCTTCACGAGAAGCAAGATGGCGTCTCAAGGCGAGCGGGAGCCGGGGGTATTAGAAATGGATGTAGAATGTGTAGAATCCATGGCTCAGGATGAAATCCCCGTGCAGGAAATGTTGATTGTGCAGGAACATGAACTCCCCCAACTGAGCCCAGAGCCCGAAAAAGGTGCGGCAGCGGCCGCGGTGTATGACACCTCCCCCCCCTCTCCACCAAGACCCTTCCCCAACCCCTGCCGAAACGGCTCAGCTGAGTGCATCCGACATGGCCCAGCTATTCACCATGCTGGCACAAATGAATGCGGAAATGAAAGGCATGAACGAAAAGATGGATGCGAATACACAAAAAATGGATGAAAAGATGGATACAAATACAAATGAAGTGAAAACGACGATGGATGCGAATACACAGCAAATGAGGGAAGAGATGAAAAAGCTACGGGGTGAGACGCAGAACATGGGCCGATGCCTGCAGGCGGGCATGAAGGCCGTGACAAAGGAAATAATAGTTGAGACGAGACACGAGGTGACGACGACAGAAATAATAAAATGTATAGAGACACGGGAGACAGAAAAAATAGAGGGAAGACTGCACGATGAAGACGGGGTAAGTGACGCACACACACACACGGAGGTAGTGGAGGATAATGGGGGTGAGCTCGCGGAGCGTGTAGGGACCCAGTGGGAGCACCGGGATGGCCTCCTCCAGGAACGAGGGGAGGGAGTCTGCCCCCTTGAGGCGGATCACGACCAGGTGAGTTCGGTCGTGCTTTGCGAGGTTGAGAGGACGGGTGCTGTGGACGGGTGCACGGAGAGCTTGGGGGGTATAGAGGCCCCGGAGACCCTTGTGGGGACACGAATCCCCAGTGTGGTTGGCCCTGTGTGTGTGGTGCAAGGTGTGAGTGCGTCACCGTGTGTGGAAGCGACCCCGTGTGTGAGTGGTGTGGTGGCGATGGTGCCAGAGTGCGTGCTTCCCAGCACGCCGGGTGTGGATGGGGAACCGTGTGTGGAAGAGGCCGTGGGTGTGAGTGAAACGGCCTGTATGAGTGAGGCACCGCGGGTGAGTGCCCCCGCGTGTGTGGGTGAGGGACCGTGTGTGGAAGAGGCCGTGGGTGTGAGTGAAACGGCCTGTATGAGTGAGGCACCGCGGGTGAGTGCCCCCGCGTCTGTGGGTGAGGCACGGAGTGTGAGTGAGGCACCTTGGGTTAGTGCCCCCGCGTGTGTGGGTGAGGCACCGTGTGTGGAAGAGACCGCGTGTGTGAGTGTCGCCGTGTGTATGAGTGAGGTACCGCGGGTGAGTGCCCCCGCGTGTGTGGATGAGGCACGGAGTGCGAGTGAGGCACCGCGGGTGAGTGCCCCCGCACGCGTGAGTAAACGGCTGTGTGCAAGGGAGACCGTGTGTGTGAGAGAGCGGTATGTGAGGGAGATGTCGGTTGGCATGCGGGAGCACGCAGCCGCGTCTCCCCGTGTGAATGTGATGGTGTGGACTGTATGCGTCGTAACACGCAGGTATGCGTGTGTGGAATGGAGACGGAGACGGCGACAGAGGAGAGAAAGCCGAGTAGCGGCTGTGGTTGCTTCGGGGACCGTGCCGGGTTCACCCAGCAGTGAGCACGAGGTTCGTGCTGTGCAACGCACGAGACCACCACGTGCTCGCTTGCGAGAGTGAAGTCCCGGTCCGGAAACGCACGCGGTGGATTTGCCGATCCCGCGGACGGACAAAGTTTAGGCAGGTAAACGGATTTGGACCGGACGGGTTCTCCACGCGATCGTGTGTGTTAAGCTCCAACGGGCAAAGCACATGTGTTCGCGTGGGGAACCCCTCGAGACGTGGGGCTTGTGTTTTTTTTTTGCGCACGGTGACGTCATGGCTGCACGTGTGGTTGGAATCCGGCAGGAGGGGTATCCCGGCCGGATGGTACCATCCAAGGAGGGACGAGGAACACGTGCAGCTGCATGACGTCACGGGCAGGTGCAAAGTGCGCGAGCTCTGAGTTGCCGCGCAGGTGCTGCGCATGAAAAAAAAAAAAAAAGAAAACAGTAAGCCTCACTTTCGGGTGCAAAGGATTCCTGGGCAAGGGGTGGAAGACCCCCTTACCTGGGCACAGGATAGAAACTAGTTAGGGGGAAGGGTTAGCTTAGTTAGACCGACTTCATGGGGCAGGGGTAAGTCCTCATGGAGTCCGTGGAATGGACTAGTTAGAGGGATTGTAGCCAGATTTAGGTTGGGAAATAAAATGATTTATTTGGAGACCGTGACAGACTGGTGAATGTGTAGAGGGGACGTAGCTTAGCTACGTAGTGTTAAAAGGAACGTGCTACTAGTTTAAGGGACGACGTGGGAGCACGAGTTAGTTAGGGGAGGTAGTTAGAAGGATGGCAGAGTTCAGTGGTGTGTGTGTGTTGAAGAGTTGTTGGTGAGTGAATTGGAAGCATGTGCTTGGTGAGTGAGTGAGGCCAGCGGGTCTGTGTGTATGGAGTGAATGGGGAATGCATGGTGCGATGAGTGATTGGGGGGAGGAGTGACTCCCGCCCAAGGGACCCCGGGGTCAGTATAAAGTGAGTTAGGGGGTTAGTCAAATTGAAAAATGGAGGTCGTTTTGTTGTTGGTGGGAAAGTAGGCTCGAGACCCATTTGGAGGGGTGCAGGAGCCCTGTTGACGGGCTTGGGAGCGTGGCTGCGAAAGGTGAGTATCGCTGAGTGGGTACCCCGGGCACCAGGCTAGTCGGCCGCGGTAGGCGAGCGGCCCATGGGGGGCCGGGATAGAGTAGTGGGCACGGGTGCGCCTGCTTGGTGCGGGGGCCCGGGGCGCCATTAGCCGCGTGGGCAGTGTTGTGGGCACGGGTGACCCTCGGAAAGGGGCCCGGGAGGCCGGCCTGCCACGTGTGCGTTTCAGGGGAGGTGCCATGGGGGGGCACTCCCCGGTGTTTGGGAGCTGGTAGGCTCGGAGGCAGTGTAGTGCCCGGGGGTGCCATAGCGGGAGATTCGGCAGAGGGTCGTGCCTGCCGGAGGGAGCCACGTGTCCCAGCCAGGAGACCGTGTGAGGGCACGGAGCGAAAATTGGGGGGCGAGGCCCGAAATTGTGAGAACACCAACACAGGCGACGGGAATCTGGGTTTATAGAACCAATAGTTTAAGCGAGAGGCGCTTGTTGAAAGCCCCGGGGTAGTTTAACGGTTTAATGGTTAGGGTAGATTAGGAGATGTACCCCTCCGCACCATCCATCCCCTCGCTCTCGTTGTGGGCCGCTGGACCCACTTTGGTTATAGATCGCCGAACTCTGGGGAGGCCATTCTGAGGCTTCGTTGGGCCTCGACACAGGACGTTAGCTCTCCCTTATTCCCCTCCGGGAAGGGAACGTAGGGGTTGGGAGTAGGCTAGGTGACAGGATAGGTTAGCCGAACAAGGACGATAAAGGGGGTTAGGGGACGATTTATAGTGGGGGAGTAAAAATAAAAACAACAGAAAAAAATTAAGTTGGGGCTAAATTGGGGTTTGACAAATTAAGGGAGTGGGTATGTACAGTGACAGGCAAAGGCGATAGGTGGGAGGGAGACAGGTAGGTAGGTCCGAGCCCGCCCTCCAAGTGGCCAGCACCACCGCACTCCCTCCACAAACCTCCACTGAACGGCAAGAGCTGGCCAACTTCATCGGCTGGCCGTGTTTTGCTTCAAGGCGGAGGCCGGCCAACTTCATCGGCAGCTGTTGTGTTGCTGCAAGGCCTGTGCCGGCCGGATCGTCTGCAGCTGTGGTACTTCGAGGCCTGTGCCGGCCAGTTCATCTGCGGGCTGTGTTTGCCTGCAGCGGCCTTCTTCTGCGGGCTGTGTTTGCCTGCCACCTTTGCCATGCCATGCCCACTGCCCACGTTCACCAGCCCCGTTCAATTTTTGCTTTGCCCCCCCCCCCCTGTTCATTGCCATGCGCGCCATGATCAGAAAGCAACAGTTTGCAAGCTGCGAGAACTGCCCTGTTGGCAGCTACAACACGGGCCTGCAGTGGCGGCCCGTGCACCGTGTTTGCGTCCATCCATTCATCCATCCATTCGTTGTGTTCATTGCGTGTGCCACTTGAGCTGGCACGGAGACTGCGTTTGTGCGGCCCATGCACCGTTGTGGTTCACTGCGTTCAGTTCAAAAGGGAAGGCCTTGGACTGCGTGTGAGCAGCCGGCCACGTTCCCTGTCACCTGCATTGTTTGAGTCAGAGACTGCATGCGAGCAGCCTGGCTCCCTGCTAACTGCTTTCTTTTTGCAGAGTCCATTGATCCTGGGCCATGGTTTAGTGTAAAATTTGTAAGTTAAGGTTAAGATGTACTGTAAATATGAGTGCGCCCCCGGCATGTCTGTCTTAGCGCCGGCAATTTTATTTAAGTCGTCCGTGTGAGTGAGTTTGTTTAGGTAGTTACGCAGCCCTCAGGTTATTTATTTTGGGGACACGAATACCATTAATGTCGCACTCAGGGATCCGTAGGTAAAATGTACTAGGGGAGAACTACACATGATGGCACACGAAAATTTGACGACTCGGGACGAGTCTGTAAAAAGGGGAGGGGGTAGTGTTGTGGTTGACGGAATTCGCAAACCACCATTCAGGTCCCGTAGGTGAGATATCTCTGTAAGTATATGTGTAGTTAGCCCAAACCCGTTGTGTAGAGGGAATAAATGTCATTCATTATGGCTGCGACCCTTTTAGATAGCCGGTTTTCTTTTACTATCTTTATTTTGAACCAACCACGTCTCAACAGCCATCACACAACAACCACCCACCGCAACGCCGCTTCGTAACAACAACAACAACGCCAACAGCCACGACCTTTACCGTCACATCTCGCTCTCGCAACCATCGCATCACCGCCATTCCCGCGCCGCTTGTGGGCACCGATCCTGGACTCGTACAGGGCGCGCACCGAGCAGCGGGTGCAAAAAGCGGCCTTTCCGAGAAATCGGATCAAGAATGATTCATGCCCACTTCTGTTCCGTCCTATCGGCGAGCGTGGGGCGATTTGGCCCCGCCTCCAGGCGCGTCGGAGTATAATCGCTATATGCAGATTCGCGGATCAAGAATGATTCACGCCCACTTTTCCTCTGTCCAATGGGGAGCGTGGCTCTGCCCCCGAGCCGTTCCTGATCCAAAAATCTGCATATGATTTCTCCTGTCGGACTATAAAGCGCCGAGCGCGGAGCGAATCGAGGCAGTTGGGAAGAGTTGAAGAGTTGAGAAGAGGAAAGAGTTGGAGAGTTGTGGCGGCGGCGAAATCAGTCGAGAGGGTGTCTGTCGGGGTCCGGAGAGGCTGGAGAAGCCAAGAAGCTTTGTGGAGGTCGGCGCTCGTGTCAGAGTCGGGGAGCTGCGGAGAGGGGAGGCCGGTAACGCGGTCGAGGTCGCAGTGGCGTCGCTCGTCGCGGGACACAAGCCAGCCAGATATCCTCTTTCCCCCGAGCATAAAACAACCCCCCCTCCTGTTTCCCCCCGCGCTGAGATAGTGTGAGAAGGGGGCCCCGTTCCCACCCAATTCCAGGCAGTGCCAGCGAGGCCCGCGGAGTCGGGGCGCCGCCGCCATTTTGCGGCTCATCACCAGACGGGTAGGCTCGACGCAGTCTCGGCCCCAGGCCCGTCTGCCCCCTCATCGTTGAGGGTGGCCCCTTCCTTTTTCTTTTGCTTTGAGTATATGTGTTGTCGACGCCGTCTGTGAAGTAAAACTGTATAAGTGTTGCCGTGTGCTCGGTAGTCGGTAGTAGATCTGCATTGTGTTTCTTTTGTTGCAATTGCTTTTGGTGCATAATTGTTGTGTTTCTTCTTTTGTTACATTTGCTTTTGGTGCATAATTGTGGTAATTGTATATGTGTGCTTTCCGTTTGTCGCGGAATAAATGTGCTTTATGTTGAACTGTTTTTCCCGTTTCGCTTCGTCTTTTCTTTTATTGAATCTCCATCTTACTTCACGTAAAGGGTTGGTCGTGGGCTAAAAACGCCCAATAATTAATCGAACCGTCGAGGTTGACGATAACACCGCTCGGTTATCCCGATAGTACGGAACGGGTCGCTTAAAGTGGCCCGTGTCCGAAGTCGACCTGCGGCGAGGTGCGATCGCCCGGTCTACCCTCCGTGTGGGTACTTAGGTAGGTCGAATTTGGCGAGCAACCCTATCCCACGCAGGGGGCCGATTGGCACGATCGTGGTGAGGCCGAAAGGCCCACCCGTGACTAGTTCCCGGCGTTAGTCCGAGAGGGTCACGACGGGATTGTCCGTCCGGTGGGCGACGTGCCGCGATTCGAGTTACGTGGCCGCTCGCACGCCGGCGGGCGCGAATCCGCAACAATATAAACATTAAAAATAAAAAATCCTTCTTCAGAACCACTTAAAAGATCGATGCAAAACTTCATACATATCATCGACGAGCCATATGGAACAAAGTTTGAAATTTATTTCATATCCACCTTCATTAATGCAATTTAGCCTTAATGTGCGCAAAACTGGTTGTTAAATACCATAATAATTAATCAATAATCAATAAAGCTATGGATAATGGCAATGTACACGACATAATAGGATGCATGGATGATGCAGGTATACAGTATGGGCCATAATAGTAGCATGTTCAGTTAACGATGGTATTTCTGTTTAGAATGAGCAAGCGAGGTGAGACTATACACTCGACAAGTGCCGTTGTAGTTGCTAAAGTTGTTGTTCTATTGTTGTTAAATCCACAACTCCCCTGGGTTTCTTGATGAGTTGACATTTTCTGGCGAGGCAATATTCCACATCACTGACAAAGTAAACCCCCACAATTGCCACATTTGGGGGACAGATAAACCCAAATAAGTCAAGCAACATGAAAGAAACTCACCAAAATCAATGTCTGGCGTGCTTTCATGAAGTCATGCATCATTGGTACTTTATTTTTGAAAGAAGCAACAGTCAGTGGTGATTGTTACTTTCCAATGTTGCAGATTTATTTTTTTATATCTGAACTATGGCAATTAAATCTTTCAGATGGCACCTTCCAGCAAGATGATACTTCCTGCCACCATGCTTTGAATGGCAACCGTTTTTGAATGACATCTTCCCAGACCAGTTGATTGGTAGACATGGACCAAATGCTTGGCCAACTCATTCACCTGACCTGCCCATGTTAGTCTACATTTTTTTGAGCTATGTTAAAACTGTTTACTTTTCAAAAGCACATTCTTTTGTTGAACTTAAGGCTACGATCATGAATGCAATTCATGGAATTACTCAGCGGTTGGAAAATTGGATTGTATTATGTACTGTATGATTATGTTGTTGAAGCCAAGAAATTTTAACTGTATTCTGTAAAAACTACATGACTTAGGCTTTCATATTCCATTTAAAGTTTGCTTCAATAATGTGCACACTTAAAGTGATTTGAAATTTAAAGTTGCACAAGAACTTTATAAACACCCTGTGCATTACACATTGTATATTCAAAGGTAATAACAAAAGTATTTGGGAGAAAATGTACTGAAAATAAATAGTGGGGATTAAATTTCAAGGCTGGTGTATGTGCAGCCACAGATAGGAAATAGTTTGGAGAAAAGCTACTTGGCCAGTGATGTGTCTATCTATTGCTGTTATACCTATAGCATCATGATGGATTTTGGGAAAATATATTTCTGAAATGGCAGGTGTGGGTCAATTTGACACCTGAAAGCTGTCAGGCCTTACAAAAGACTTCAGGGGTGGATAAAAGAGGTCTAGGAAAATATGGGGGTTGTGGAAAGCCAGCAGATGGACAGATAAACAATAGCCAACACCGCTCAAAGGTTAAAGGGCCAACTATAAAATTCCTTCGAGTTAAAACATTCCAAGATCATATGCCATCTTCTGATCAAATTTTCAACTCCGAAATGCAAATCTACACATTACGACTGACTGATACACAATATTACTTTCATGCTTTTGCCACGTGATGATCTCCAGTAAACATGCATAATTTTGTTGTGTCATTATGAAATGCATGTGCCAAGACTATTTTCTCTTGAAAACAAGATGTTGAGAAAGTTCCATCACTGCAGTAGCTGAGAAATGAGCAAGCCTTGGCAGGCCTGGATGAAGTTTAATCTCAACAACTTAGCTAACATTGGGGGCATCCCACAGTGATCAAATGAAGGCATGAACATTTTACACATTTTCATGAACATTATTTCACAAATATCAATTCAATTCTCACCACGATTTTTTTATTCTTCTTTCCTTTTGAGGTGTATTAAACAATGAGGAAATAGAAGAGATGACAAATAAAACTAGAAGGGCACTCGGTGGAGCGCATACCTCTGCCACGTAATGTCTGATCCACGAGAACATATCGGGCCTTTAAAATTTTTGAAATATCATGCTATACAGTACTATATCGTTTTGGCCCAATCTCTCAATGGTGAAGAATCACTTTTAAAATTAAATAATTCTCATATCCAGATCCAGATTTGAATCTTCACCCAAGTCGAATCAATTCGTCGTGGTCACACACCCAACCTGCCCACCAAGTTTCGTCCGAATCCATCTGCAACTTTTTGAGATATCGTGCTATATATCATTTTTGGCCCTATCTCTCAATGGTGAAGAATCATTTTTAAAATTCTAGTAGTCAGATCGGGATCCAGATCTTCACCAAAATCGAATCAGTTCATCCTTGTCACACACCCAGCGGCCCACCAAATTTCATCCAGATCCATCCATAACTTTTTGAGATATCCTTCACACAGACAAACAAGAAGACGATGTCATGCAGAGCACGACACTTGCAAAATCCATAAAACAAATTTGACCTCAAAAATAATTGCTGGTTGAATTCACTGACCAAATAAGCAACTCCTCTTCAAATTTCAAGTCAATCGGATGAAAATTGACAATTTTAGAAATTAGGCCTCATGTTGACCTCCAAATTAAATGGTGGTTGAATTCCTTGACCTGAAATATAAATCCTCTTCAAATTTCAAGTCAATCGGATGAAAATTAAGGATCTTCGAAATACCACCATGTTTGTTGACCTTTGGCCTATGTTGACATTTTGGTCCATGTTGACCTCAAAAATAATTGGCTGATTGAATCCAATGAGCTGAAATTTAAATCCTCTTCAAATTTCAAGTCAGTCGGATGAAAATTGAGGATTTTAGAAATCTCACCAAAGTTGTTGACCTTTGGCCTATGTTGCTGTTTTGAGATTTTGACCTCAATAACAATGGGCTTCTTTCTTATGACAAAATCTACCATGTGGTGAAGTTTCGTGAAGATCGGTTTAAAATTATGACCTGTTGGCGACAAACAGACAAACAGACAGACAGACAGAATAACAAAATCGACTAACCAATGTACTTGAAAAATCTTCGATTTTGCAAATAACAAACAGCAGAGAGGGGTGAAAACATCACCTCCTTCACCTTTGGTGGTGGAGGTAATTAAGAGTGAGGGAAACAGCAAGTAGCATTAATTATCATTCAAGGCAAGTCACATCTATTTGGTTATGATTATGGTTACCTTCAAGCATCTCCTTCACATGCGTCAACTCCTGCTCATTATCTGAAAATTGTAAAACAATTCCCTCTTCATCCTCTTCATCCACATCGGATACAGGAATCAGCGACCGTGAGGATGACGTGGCCATCAAGCCACCCCACATTCTCTCTACCTCCTCCAGCAAGGATGATGACCGGCCAGGTCTGTTGTGTTGTCTTTCCTTTTCCACTTTCAAACTCTCCGCTTTGCAGTTCGAGCCATTGGGGGCTGAGAGTAGTGCGGCAATATCCTGCGGGCAATCGACATCACCTCCACATTCTGCAGGGGGGTGGAGGGGGGGGAAACCAACAAAAATATTGCAGGGATTGGGTAAACAATACGAGGTAAACAATTACAACTTTACATCAGGTCTTTACAAACAGAGCTGCCTCGTCAGAAGAGTGCAGTGATAATACAGTGATGAAAAGGTTGGCATCACAACTGACATTTACATTATGTATAACATATAAACAGCACTAAAGCAACCTCAAAGGCTAACAAGCTAAACGAGAGAAGCATTTTGCTGCGGCACCACTTAGCCAGACAAATAGCAAAGTTTATCTTTGTCAGAACAGAACTGAACAGAGCATGCACAAATGGCTTTATTTAGAAACTAACTCTATCTTTCTCATGGGTAAGAGTTATTCCGCTTTGATCACTAAGTTGTTGTTTATCCATGATCAGTTTTGCTCGAACAGATCCATGGCATGGAGACAGCTGAGCGACCTCCTGGCAGCCACCCAGAGATCCCTCACATCTAAGATGTTGTGATCACTCAGTTATTGAAGCAGCTGCAAACTCATGGAGTTCCTGACAAACCCTAAGGATGGAATGGCAGATTCTTGACCGGCTTATGTATTCATGTGATTCGTTATCAAATATGTATTTCTCCCCAAAGGTGGCAAGAGCCATCATTATCATTCAAGGGAAGCTCTGGCATTATTGTGCTGAGGTCATTTCCTCAAAAAAGAAAAACAACGTGCTTGAAAATTTTGCTTCAAACAGCAAAGCCCTCACAGCTGTATTTTCAACAATAATTTCTGCCCCTTTATTTTCCCCTCTGACTCGCATTTGACGTAACCATACCAAACAAAGCAATATGGGAAATTATTTTTCCCACAACCTGCACAGAATCAGTATATGGTTATATCGGGGTTATATCTGTGCTATACTTTTTAAACAGGTGTCGCAGCAGGTCAAGTTTGTGCTATCACTACCGGCAATCTGGATTCCGAGTTGTGTGGTTTTGAGCTGGAGATAAAAGCCTCGGATAATGCATCACTTCTTTCACATCACCAGTGAGGAATACTTTAGAGAAAAGGCTTGCGCTCATCAATTACAGGCCATGACAAAGAAAAGGCTCTTAGTAGGTCATTTTCACAAATGCTTTCCAATGAGGACTCCACCGATCTTTGCTGCCAGGCTGCTCATTTTGTTGGCTCTGTAGCCCAAGTTGAGCCAGAATACTCTCTGCAACCTTTTACACAGTAAATGCCGACCGCACGTGAGATTTCATCTGGAAAGCATGGCAATCCCATTGGATGATTTAATTACAGACTCAAGTACCTTAGCTTGATACAATCAGATCTAATCAAAAACAAAAAAAAATACGGCCCGTGTGCCCTGGTCAGTTCGATATTGGATATATTCATTCAAATTCAAACAAGGATATATTCAAACAAGGTGTAGACATTGTTCCATAGAACCATGACACCAAACCAGAAGTAAAAACTACGACTACTCTTGGAGTTTTATGACTTTGAAGATTAATTGGTCCTAATGAACTTCATACTCATGAAGACTCATTATTTTTCCTCCTGGACAAAAATTCGGAAAAAAAAAACGCTCAGACAAGCTGTAAATATTGTTCCATAAAACCATTATACCAAAACCAGAAGCAAAATCTATGAATAGTCTACGAGTTTTAGGACTTTGAAGATTAATTGATTTGACTAATTAACTAAATCAATTGGTGACAAATCTGAAATTTTATTGCGGGAGGTGCTGCGGCATCTCCCCGAGTATCATCCCTCCGAGTTTCAAGTCATTCTGACAACAGGTTGCAGAATAATGATCGAAAGATTGATTGCGGACAGATGGATGGACATGGACCCCCATTTTATAAGTCACTTCCTTTCGGAACTGACTAATGAGGAAAATTTATGGAATCACTGTGCATACAGAGGTTTTAAATTTTCCATCCAGAGTAGTAAGCTTGAAGCCATCCGATGGGCATTAACCATTGAATTTTCAGAACTGCATCCTCAAAAGTCTAAAATCACAAGGAGAAATTAGCAAAAGAAAACAGACTGGTGTTTCCTTGTAGGAATTTCAAGTGCTAAACAGACCATTATTCCACTGACCTTGAGAGTTTGAGGATATCGATAACTTTTGGATTTAAAGAAAAATTTAACACTGCACATAAAAAACGAGCTGTAACACAGTGCCATATAAGAGGGGAACTTCTCTATTACAAAGCGAGGTCTTTGTATGGCTAAACCGAAGCTGCATCAATTGTTCTTATCTTTACGCAGTTTTATTAGTCACAATATATGAAGCTAAGATTGTCCACAGAGAAAGACAAAGCATATCCCTCTGTTTTTGAAGAGGCAGTTTTTCAAGGAGACAGAGGAAGCACAATGATCGGAGAACCACTTGGGGGGGGAGGGGGGTGAGGCTTTTCTCTGCATTTGGTTGAGTGGGATATGTACAGGGACATACTGAGAAAGTGGATGATTTCAGTGATTTTATCTGCGACAGTGAAAGGATTGGTGGAGAACCAGGAGTCTTGCCAGTGGTAGTCTGCAACGAATTTGCTAAAAATTGGTGAAGGTTATTCCAGTTGGCAGAGTCAAAACGCCAAACAATGCGTGAGGAAGACAGAGAATCTGATAGTGCTGGAAGGGATGACAGGTGGTCTTGAAACAGTATTCAGAGAATCAAACAAGTGCAGCAACAAAGATATTAGTGTAAAGATGATGTTTGGAAGTGAGAAAAAGATCCAGATTGTTGGAGCTATTTAGGAGCAGTGAGGAATGAGAGTGGGTTCAGAGATGAGTTGGCAAAGGTCATTGAGGATAGTGAAGGCTTTGGATTCAGTCCGAGCCTCATCAATTTGCAGTTAGAGTGGAAAAGCTGGAAGTTGTGGATGTTGAAATCATCCAAAATTATGACTTCAGAAGATGTTTGGGATTGTTGGATTTGCTCAATTCAGGAAGTGAGGTCGTCAAAGATCTGCATATAATTTTTAGAGTTGGGAGAACAGTCGAAGCAGCAAATGAATTTCTTGAAATTGAGGAGGGACACATTGAGCCAGATAAGTTGGAAAGTTCAAAACAGGGAAGGCAAATAACAGAGATATTGAAGGGTATGTAATATCCAGCTTTGGAGCAGAAACTATGATAGAGGATTATCGAGGGCACTGGAGGTGGGTCATGAAGATGGGTTCAGCAATCTGAGTCTCAGTAAGGAACAGAGCTGGTTTAGATGATTGCAGCAGATGGTGGGTCGGGTTGAGGTTGGAATGAAGACTTCGGATGTTGGCAAACAAGAGAGTGAATTGACCGAAGAAAAGTGAGGGTGCCACAGATGATTACCTTGTTGGCCAAGGACCATATAGGGTCACTGTGCACCCCAAACCCATCCTTCCACACCAAACCCGAACAAGATTGTATTTTTCGGAAGCCTTAAGATGTTCTGAGCATGAAATGAAATGTTAACATTAAAAGTATAGGGATGCACTAAATATTTGAGCCCTTTCAAGGAAGGTACCATAAAAATAGCACCACACATCCTGGAGCTCACCTGGATCAGGAGCAACAGTCACTCAAAACCCCTTTGACCCCCTTAGACCCTGGATATTTTTTTAATGCCATGAACAAACTTCAGTGCATCACGGGTGATGAAGCTTGTGGTCAAGGTCTAGTTTCAAAAAAAGTTTTGGAGAAGAGAGCTAATACCTATTTTGAGGGGTCAAACCCTCTACACCCCACCCCCACCCCAATAAACCCCTTTAATGAGCGCAGATTTTGATGCAGACAATACACATTCGTTAAGAATCAGAGGTGAAGATTGTGGTCAAGTTTCATAAAAATTGTGTGTTTGATTGAAGCAATTATGACGAAAGTGTTTACGAACTGACTGACTCATTCACTCATTCACTCACTCGACTCTGGACACTGCTCAATCACATAAACTCACCAGACAAAAGTACAGGTCAGGCCAGGTATGGGAACATGCGTCGGAGCAGCGCGTTGCTGCATCCACTCTCCGCCGGTACTCCAGGGGACTCCTTCTGGCCATCCCCCAGGCAGATGCCTGGCCCATCCCCATCTCCTTGAGATGCTGATCAACCTGCTGCAACCACAAGGCACGTGGTCGGCCCATTGGCCTCCTCCACTCATGAGGCTCCCTCGCTGAGAGAATCTGGTGAGCAGGATCAGCGTCAGCAAAATGAGCCACGTGCACATACAGCCGCAGCTGATGCTCACAGACTATGCAGGTAACAAATCTTATTTGAGTCTCTCTCAGCAACCACTTGTTGGACACAAGTCTGACCAGCGATAGCCAAGGATGCTCTGATGAGACATGTTACCAAAGGAATTAAGTCTCATCTCAGATCCCTGGTCAGAGTTCAAGTCTCAGATCCATAAAGTAAGACTGGAAGCACCAAGGACCTGAAGACTTTGACTTTCGTCCCACAGGTACCAGCAACACTCCACCCCATGATCCAGTGAATCCATGACTCCCCAGGCCCGACCCTGATGTCTGTTGACCTCTGGCTCACAGCCAGCAGAGACATGAATATCACTGACAAGATAATGAATCTCTCCGTAAGATCAACATCCTCACCACAAACAGGTACAGACAAGACAGCAGCATCCAATATGTCATTGAAAGCCTGGATCTTATTTTTGACCCAGGAAACCCGTAATCCCAGCGGCTCGGACTCCTCATTCAGCACCTCGAAAGCCACGAAAAGGATAATTAGTCTCCACAAAGATGACTGCATCATCTGCGAAAGCAAAGCCAGAGATCGTGACATTCCCAAACGATGCAACGCAGCTTCATCTCTCCGAAATCCTCCCCAGAATCCAGTCGATACTGTAGTGTATGGGCGGAGCCCCGAGTCACGGATGGTGGTGGTCACCTGGTTATGGCTTTCATATGTCCCGACTCGCCTGCTAGGGACTTGTAGCACCAGTTAGCAGCATGTGGTATCATTAGTAGCGGCTCGTAGGTCGTGTGCCTGTACGGTGCATCGAGTGCGTACTAAAGCGGAGTTACGGGCATCCTACGCCAACCCTCTCGCTCGAGGCAATAAAGTGGAGTTGTGTTACCCTCTGGCTCGTGTCTGCCTGTTCGCACCTTGGCCACGACACTACAGTTTGGCGACAAGCATGATTCGGATCGACGTGTGCAGAGTGCCTGTTTTCCTCAGCATTGACTTTGAGTCGTTGCTGGGACAATTGGATTGTTGGGCGCACGGAGCGCTGGGAAAATCAGTGCAGCTCGCGCGGTACGAGTTCGATCACCTGGTGTGGAGCCCAGGGAAGCGCATCGCGAGTTTCGCCGAGCGGGTGAGACATCTCGCCGTCGCCTGCAAATTCACGTCGAGTGAACAGCAGGCCAGGCTCGAAGATCGTTTTATTTCTGGTTTGCAAGAGTCGGAAATGGTTTCTGCAATGCCACGGCTAAAGGACGAGGACATTACATTTAACTCAGAAGCGGCGTCGGCCGTCGCACAGACTCTGAGGGATGTCTGGGCCCTCGATGGCCAGAGCATGACAGGTGATCTGGAGGTCCGCGCGGTGTACCAAGCGCCCACGGCCGCACGCACAGTCTTCGGTGCGGGTCGTGGCCAAACGTTGCAACGCGGCCGGTCGGAGGACGATCTGAACACTCAGGGACATCTACGGCGTGTGTGCCAAGTGTCATTGGCCACCATAACGGTCATGGATGGCGATGTGCGAAGCGACCCCAGCGACACGGGGCGAGACCTACAGCTGGTACGATGTTTTGTGCATGACGTACGCTTTTACGTCCTGGGTCGAGACCTGCCGCCTGTGCGAGGTTTTGTAAATGGTGCATCGATCGTGTTTAAAGTTGATACCGGGGCCGCAGTGTCAATCATGGGCGAACAGACCGCTCATGAACTCCGCGGTCTTCACCTGGTCAGGGCGACCTTCTCGCTGCACACGTATACCGGTGAAGCGCAACCAGCGGTTGGCAGGGCACACGTCTTGGTCGCCCATCGAGGTCAGTGGGTCGAGCTCTCGCTGTTCGTGGGGCGAGGGGAAGGCCCCGCCCTTTTGGGTCGGAGCTGGTTGGCCCGCATTCAACTAGACGGGACGGCGCCAGTCATTCACCTTGGATGTCCCATGCCAAGCCGATTATATGGTCGGTGGGAGGAGGTTCCTCTTGCGGAGTTTGTACCTCCAGGTGCGCCTGTGTCTCCTTCGGGCCCCGTACCTCCGTTTGGGCCCGGGCCTCCCTCGAGACCCGAGGGCGAGGTCCCGGTGGCAGGGGCCATGGCGATGCAACATTGGTGTCCGTTCATTGCTTCCTGCGACTATGATATACGGTTCCGGAGCAACGGGGAGCCTGCCAGCTGCGACGGGCTCTCGCACTTGCGTGGCGCGGAGGGTCCACCTTCGTCAGGATCAATCAGCCGGGTTGATGTGTTGGCACTGGGCCAGGTCACCGCCAAGCAGGTCGCGGTGGAGTCGGCTCATAATACAGTGCACGCCCATGACGTTCAGGCGATTTCAACGGGGGATTGGAGCGAGCCGGTCGCATTCAAGAAGTCCGCGGAACGTGATCATCGACGGTGTCCTCTTCGATGTTCCGATGAGGACCTGCACGCAAGTCTCCTCAACGTCGTGACATCCAAGAGGCTTGCTCGCAGCGTGGTTCATGATTTGTTAATTGTTGTGTGTTCGATTCTCGCGGCACGAGTGATTAACTTGGCGTTATAAAAGCAAATGCCGACAGTCCGCGTGTGAGCAGAATGTGTTTGATTGGAATCGATGCTTTCTTTGATGTGAAGAACTTGCGGACGATCGTTGCAAATAAAGAGGTCTTCCAGATCCCGGTCTTCGATGACAGTCCGCAGTTCGCTGCAACCTCATGTGTTAACATTATACTGTGGGAACGCGCTGTACGTAAAGAGAAGTTTGCATCTGCGCAGACGATGTTTTTGCTGTTGTATGACACTGCTGTGCATCCAGTCAACGCTGATCGTCTGTATGGACGTGCGTTGAGGTCTCGGCTGGATTTGCTGCGACCTAAGGGGTCGGTGGCAGGGGCGGTGTTGCGCCCGGCGTTGGTGCGTGATTTTGGTGTGGGACAGCTGGTAATGGAGCCGGCTAATTGCCTGGTTCGGGTTGATGGTGGGGAGCCGGGGCAGGTTCGCTATTCAGCGTCACCCCCACCCCTGATATTGCCAAGGTCAGACGTGCCTGGCGCCATGGAGCGCAAACCTCTGGTCTCGCCAAGGTCAGCCACGCTGGCGCCCGCGGAGCTTGCAGACTCGGGGTGTTCACCTGATTCGGTCCTGTCTGAGGGAGATGTGCCAACTTGTCGACCAGGGGCATTTGATGGTGCCGGGGGAGGTTCGCCTGGGGTGTCACCTCGACCTCGCCGGAGCATGGGCCGCCTGGGGCGCTTCTGCTGCATAGTTATACTGTGCTCCCAAACTTCCCTCTTTATATCTTTAAAACGGCCATTGTTATTATGGTCTGCAAACATCATTGGCTTCATCGTGCAACTCAGTACTCGAGCACCAGTCTACTGCATTTGGGATTCAACTCACTCACACCAACACAGTATTTGATGTGATGGGGATAGAAGGGTGTATTATGTGCCAGATTAAAACAACGGCATTGTTGTTACAGGTTGTGCAGATGAAGCACGTTTTTCCTTTGTGCCATCTCATCTGGGTTTGATTCTCAGCCCGACCATCATCCCAGGGTTGGATCAAGCGACGTGGTACTTGGAGGATTTTGCATGATTGACGTCGTTTTGTTCCTCTGCTTTTTGTGTGTTAGTCTTCTTTGCCAATTATGCTTGTCATTATAATTGTCGTTTTATAATCATACTTTTAGGAGGGAGGAGTGTAGTGTATGGGCGGAGCCCCGAGTCACGGATGGTGGTGGTCACGTGGTTATGGCTTCATATGTCCCGACTCGCCAGCTAGGGACTTGTAGCACCAGTTAGCAGCATGTGGTATCGTTAGTAGTGGCTTGTAGGTCGTGTGCCTGTACGATGCATCGAGTGCTTACTAAAGCGGAGTTACGGGCATCCTACGCCCACCCTCTCGCTCGACGCAATAAAGCGGAGTTGTGTTACCCTCCGGCTTGTGTCTGCCTGTTCGCACCTTGGCCACGACACCACAGATACAAGTGCTGAAAAGTGAGAGGGGCCAGTACACACCCCTGAGGAACTCCACTAACAACTGGAAATAATTCATAGATGGTATCACCACATCTCACAGCACTCTCAGTTCCAGAGTGGAGTTCAGATATCAGATTGATCAGTTTTGGTGGCACCCCACAAAGACCAAGAATCCTCCAGATGGCATCCCGATACACTGAATCAAACGGTTTACAGAGATAAACATTGGCTGCAAGCACCCCTTGCCGAAATGCTCGGCTGCATTTATTGAGGACCCAAAGGGCAAGGATACGGTCAATCTTTGACCTCTTAGTTGTAAAGCGTGAAAGCTCTGGACGCTGGTGCTCAAGCAGATGGTGGCGAACCCTATCAAGAATTATCCGAGCAAAGACCTTGCCCGGCACTGAGAACAGTGTCACACCTCGATAGTTGTTGCAGTCTTGGCGATCACCCTTCCCTTTCCAGAAAAGGACAACAAGGCCCGTCTTCCAGACAGTTGGGATGATGCCTGTGTTCCAGGCAGAGCAGAGAACTCTATGCAATGACACGAGTACAGCATTTCCACCAGCCTTGAGAAGTTCAGCATGGATGCCACAGATCCCAGGAGCTTTACCCCTTTTCAACCGGTTCACCGCAGCCTGTGTTTTCACAAACAAAAGTGGACCACAGTTGATTGGAGGGTCAGCAATAGGGATTGTAACACCCCTGACATCAAACTCGACGGCTTGTGGATCAGCCTGATACAGCTGCTCAAAGTAACTGGCCCAGCGGGATTTCACTTCAGACTCTTCTGTCAAGAGCTCACCACCCTCTACTCTGACTGCAGTACACCGAGGGACGGGCTTGGAGGAACGCAATGTGTGAATTCCCCTGTAAGCAGGACGAGAATCACTTGACCACAGGTGATGCTCTACCCCTCACAGATTCCTTGCACAAAGTCCACCCTTCATACACATACAGTTTTACGCCTCAGCTCCCTGAACAACTCAACTTTGCCATTCAGCCTGGCCCCGTGACTCCGTTCAATGGTGTCTAGTGTCCCTTGAGAGACAAAATTATTCTTCACCCTCCAGCGAGTTCCAAGATATCTCCCAGCAATATCAAGGATGGTGGTCTTGAAGGCACTCCACAACTCTTCAGGATCTCCCAAAGCATCCAGACCTCCCAAATCTTCACTCAGCCTGTTCGCAAACTTCTCAGCTACCTTCTCATCCTTGAATTTGCCAACATCCAGCCTAGGCTGGGATGGTACCACTCTCCTGGATTTAAGCTGCAATTTCAGAGTTGCTACAACAAGCCTGTCATCAGTATTGAGGAACTAAGCACTCCGGTAGATGCTGCAGTTTTGGATCATCCTCCAGTGTCATCAACAAGCACATGGTCAGTATCCTTTGCTACACCACCAGCATTGGAATACCAAGTCCAGCAATGAGCCTGTGGGTGCTGAAACCATGAACCTTAGTCCATGATCTCTTGCAAAGTCAAGGAACTTAGTGCTATTCTGGATCACAGTTCCACATCCATGGGGACCAAGATATGTCTCATAACCATTCCTATCAGTTCCATTTGATGCATTGAAATCCCCCAAGACGAGAAGAGTATCTCCTGAAGGGGCACTGATCAACCATAGACTAGGGCATGGCATACAATGCATCCTTCACGGTGAGATCACTCGCCTCAGTTGGAGCATAGACAGAGACCAGGGAAATGACATCCAAGGAGTGACGAATCCTTAGTCTCATGATATGCTCATTGACCGGTGTTAAATCAATTATCATTGGAGTCAGGTTATTGGACACAGCTACAGCAACTCCTTGAGTATGGTAACCATCAGAGCGACCAGACCAAGAGTAGGTATAACCACCGCCATGATCTCACCGCAATCCGGTCTCCGAACCTCAGAGAGTGCTGCAATACCGATGTCCAAACACTTGAGCTCAGATGATAACAGAGACAGGTGATCATCCTCTCTTAGAGATTGGACATTCCAAGCACCCACCCGAAGAGACCGCCTCAGGTTAACCCAAGGAGACCGCCGTCTGGTGGACGACACCTCAGCACCACCCCGACAAACACTACCGCAATCTGACCCGGAAAGGTTACCCCATGGTTTCCCTCCTGTCATCAAGGATTGGGGGTCCTAAAGGCTTTGCGGTGAGCTGTAATCCGGTGAGCTGCCCTGCGAAGGGAAGCTGCACAGGAGGTACTCCCACAGAGTGGGTTTTCAGATTTTTTTATGCTTCTGGAATGTTTTGCGGAATGAAGGGTTTTACGGTGGCCGGAGTGCAAATCCTTCCCCCAACCTCCTAATAAGAAGTAACCCAACTGCAGGAGGACGTCCGCAGACACATTTGGGCATGAGATAAGGATGGCCGTTGGCTCACAAGGAGCTCCTCCACCCTTTGACAGGTTTTGTTCCTCATCCTGCTGGGTGAAGTTCTGCCTGCCTGCATAATGCCTGATGTCCTGAGAGTCTTGGATCCTCGGGTCCTGAGTTCAAATCCCGCTTAGCTGTTGAATTAATACCAGGTGCGGTTAACTCGGCTTGTCATCCTTCTGAGGTCGGCAAAATGAGTGCCAGCATTGTGGTATACTGTGTCAGAGTGGTGACCTGTCCAGGATTGTGCCCAATAGCCAAGGAGACTGTTTCGGAAGCACCAACGCTCAGCACAGAGTATGGTCCCAATCTCCAATCTCCTGCTGCTGGATGTCCATATCATACACCTTCCTCACCAAGAAACTTGGTGGGGGAGACGGTTTAGTCGTCGACAACCTGACCATAGAACAGGTTCGTACAGGTTTACGGAGGAACCTGTAGCAAGTCACAGATCTAATCTGACCTCACCTGAGACGAAAGCACAGGTGAGCTAATAATGAGAACCGCAGTTCTGTGTCAAACGTAAGTTCTGAAACAGAGTAAAAATGCTTTTTAGGAATCCAAAAATGATTGAATGCTCTACATTCATCCAATAGTGTGACATTTTGATACCACAGAGATTTTGGAAGCAATCAAATGAGCCAAGTGTGCATTGACAACCTTGGCAATGGGTTTGATAATTGGTCGGGTTGGCACCATGCCTGTTCCACCAACTGTGGAATTAGCAATAAACATTTATTGCTGCACATCAGACTTCAACTGACATTATTTTGATTGATGTTTGAGAGGAACATGAGGTTTGTGTGGAATAATATGAGTTCCCTTGCAAAGAACTTCAATGCAGGAGGGGGCCCATTAGGACAATCAAAGCCTGCGCTATGGTTTGCCAACTTATGGCTGTTTGACCATGCCCTATAGTTTTTGAATGCTGAGTGTCAAACAAGGAAGCACACATACCATTTTTAAAGTCTTTGCAACAACTCGGCCGGGGTTCGCTCAGCGCACCTCCCAGATTCAGAGTGGATGCTCTAACCATTAAGCCACCGAGATTGATCAGAACTAATGATCAGGAAATGAATAATGAAACGGAAGACCAACAAGGAACCCAAATAAGTAAAGAAGTAAAGAACAAAGATGGAGTCATCAGCAGGAACCTGGATAGGATTCGGGTTTCAGCCGCTACTCCACAACCCTCAAACTCATCCAGGTGCAGCCAAGTGAGACTTACAGAAAAAAATTTCTGCAACAATTCACTTATCCTTAGAGATAGATAATGAAAGAGAGGAATAAAGAGGAAAAAGTAAGAATTAGAATGATTAAAAAGAATTGTGAAAAAAAAAATTAGAAAATAAAAAGTGTGAAAGGAACATAGAACAAAGATGTCGGGAAGACCCTGGACAGATATATATATATATATATATATATATATATATATATATATATATATATATATATATATATATATATATATATATATATATATATATATATATATATATATATATATATATATTCAGTAGTTACTCCCAAGGCTCAAATGCAGCAACATGTACAAGCTACCAGAGATCCATCAATGGGAAAGCACAGTCAACACAGGATCAGGATATGGTACAAACATAATGAAACAGAAGACCAAGAAGGAACCCAAAGAAGTAAAGAGCAAAGATGGAGTCATCAGGAGGAACCTGGATAGGATTCGGGTTTCAGCCGCTACTCCCCGACCTTCAAACCCATCCAGGCGCAACCAAGTTAGCCAGCAAAATAAGAATGTTAATTTTTTGGTTCAAAAGTAGGGATTGCACTGACGCAAACAAGTCATAGGACATCTGTACTGTTCCTAGTTAAAACTCTTTCTGTCTGCTCACATCTCATTTGTCTACTCGTCCCCTCTGTTTCCTTGCCGTGCCTGTATGCCCCTAATTATTATTGCTGTCAAATTGGTAGTGCTGTTGCCAATTCACTCCTTGTACGCCAGTTTCCTTCTTCTCCATTGTTGATAGGTCGGCCTCTCGATCATAAAATGTTCTGTGAGCATCAAACTCCATTTATAAAGACAGTTTACTTTTTGATTGAACAGTTTAAGAGCCAAAAAAAGATTCACAATTTAGGATGTTGGAGCTTCATGTTTGCATTGAAACAGCCAAGTGTATTAAATTGAAATCAAACCTTTTTATCACAAAGAAAACTTGGATCACAAGCTCATTAGAGGCAATGACAATAGGTTTAAATTGATTTGAGCTATATTTTTCTCGGCAACTTGCAAAATGAAGCAGAATTGGCAAATGTGAATACACATCTCAAAACGTGAATATCTTTATAATAATAATACCACTACTACTACGATTATTTATTCCCACTTTGTTGTGGGGTAGGCCAGGGAACCTTTTTGGTCCAGGTTTTTCAAAAACAGGCTGGCCACACCTCAAATTCAGCAGATGATGGGAGGAATTTCCAATTTGGCCATGGTGTCGGTGATATCTCTCCAACACTTTCATCACTCATTGCTCCATTCTAAGTTCATTTTCATGTGTGTGTGTGTGTGTGTGTGTGTGTGTGTGTGTGTGTGTGTGTGTGTGTGTGTGTGTGTGTGTGTGTGTGTGTGTGTGTGTGTGTGTGTGTATTCGGTGATTTTTCATTACTCATCACTCTATTCTTAGTTCAAGCCCCGCTGGCCACTGAACCGGGACCAGAGGGTTGACTCAGCCTGTTATCCTTCCGAGGTCGGCGAAATGAGTACCAGTGCAGCCGCCAAAAGGCCGGAAGGAGGGAAGGGGGTATTGACAGATTTATTAAATCTGGTATTGGTGTGGTGCAGGAATGATGGGCTGAATGGCCTCCTCCTGCGCATAATTTCCTTGTAAAAAACAAACAAAACAAAAAAAAACCCCACTTCGCTAAACGACCAGTGCTTGAAGAGATGGGACTTCTGCCTTATCATACTTGTGATGGATGACGCATACATTGATGCAACACACTGCATTTTAAACACCAAAGTGACAGTTAAAAGGTTGGCTGATATCCCAGGCTATAAAGATCAAAGACAGGATAGCCTCGAGGAATGTGTACTATCAGTTCTTTTGTCAAGAAACACACAGTACAGTGTCAAATATAAAATTTCACTGCAACCTGCTTCAAGTGTCCACTGAGATAACACAAGGAATAAGGAATGAAGAGCAAAACGAATTGATCAATGGTAAAAAAACAGTCATAATTAAATCCCAATCCACAAGAAAAAAGAAACATTTTTTTTTAAGTTGTAAAAAAGTAGAGGGATGAAATCTCAAAAAAAAACCAGAAACAAACAGGGTAGAAATGACACCACATTACAATTCCACAATGTGAAACCACAATCCTCTTATGGATTACCATCATGACATCTTTTGACATTTTACTTTTGTTGTGGGATTGTGATGGAACAACGTCAAAAGATATTGTGATGCTAAACCAGAAGAGGATTGTAGTGTCGAATTGTGGCATCATCATGATTTGTTATTCTTCTTTGTTCTTCTTCTTCATTCTTATAATTCATCCATCACAATCCGACACAATATAAAACATCAAAAGATGTTGTGAAGGTAATTCATTAGAGGATTGTGGCGTCATATTGTGGGATCGTAATGTGGTGTCATTCCGACCTTGTTTGGTTGTTCTTTTTTTAGATTTCATCACTCGATGTTTACATATTTTTTTAATGTTTTTTTCTTCTTGTTTCTGCAATTTTTTAAAAGTATTTTAAAATGCTTCATGTTTTAAATATTTTGTTACTAGCAAATACAACCTGTCACTTTGCTGACGGGGGGAGGGGGTGGGTTGAGAGAGGAAGCAGGAGGGAGGGGAGAGCTATGCCTCACCAAATGTTGCTATACCGCAGGAGGGGATGGGATGCCGGGGGGGAAGAGAGAGAGAGAGAGAGAGAGAGAGAGAGAGAGAGAGAGAGAGAGAGAGAGAGAGAGAGAGAGAGAGAGAGAGAGAGAGAGAGAGAGAGAGAGAGAGAGAGAGAGAGAGAGAGAGAGAGAGAGAGAGAGAGAGAGAGAGAGAGAGAGAGAGAGAGAGAGAGAGAGAGAGAGAGAGAGAGAGAGAGAGAGAGAGAGAGAGAGAGAGAGAGAGAGAGAGAGAGAGAGAGAGAGAGAGAGAGAGAGAGAGAGAGAGGGGGGGGGGAGAGAGAGAGAGAGAGAGGGAGAGAGGGGGGGGAGAGAGAGAGAGAGAGAGAGAGAACGAAAAAAAAATAAAACGAAGAGAAAGGTGACGGGTGGAGGTTGGGTTAGTAAAGGGATTGATGTGTTATGGTTCATAAACGAACACACACGCACAAAAATAAACTCATGTCAAAACAGCTGTACACACAATGACACAACAGAGTTTATAATGTAATCCGCTGGCATATCTGCAAAAACGTTGATATCCCAGTTTCAGAAAATTTGTGACAACATTAACCAAAAGTAATCACTGAAAACATATTTTCAAACATCTTTCTACATCTTTGTAAGCTCAAGTCTGAACTTTCAAACCTCTCTCCCTCCTCAAAATCCTGGTGGCATCTAATCAAATCTGTTTCTGGTGTTTGTTCAGCCTCCTTACCTACCTTACCTCAAATGGCCGCACTGCTGATACCACAAGTGAAAACACTGAATGCCTAAACTTGTTTTGCAGCTAAATCTTGTGTCCAAAACCCATCGCTTTCTCTACCCACCTTACCCAGTCGCACCCAACTATCCCTGGACTCTGTGTCCTTTTCTCCTGACAAGGTGGAGAGCTTGCTGTCAAACCTCGACTCAGACTCTGCAGCCGATCCAGACGGCATCAGCCCACGTGTCCTAAAAACCTGCTCTTCTGCTCTTGCTCACCCTCTCTCTGTTCTATACACCCTCTCGTTTGCTCAAGGTCATCTGCCATCTGCTTGGAAATCAGCAAACATCACTGCCCTGCATAAAAAGGTGCAAAACAGATAACTGAAACTACAGACCAATCAGCCTTCTGCCAATCATCAGCAAGGTTATGGAATCCATCATCGCTTCAGAGATCCTTCCTCTTCTCCAATGGCTTGATTTCCGATCTTCAATTTGGTTTCAGGTCAGGTCATTCTACCCTGGATATGCTGCTTCTGCTCTCCCAACAATGGATGGAGGTCCTCAATGCCAAACATGAAGTCAGACCCATATTCCAAGAAATATCACGTGCTTTTGACACGGTCTGGCACCCTGCCCTACTCATCAAATTCTCTTCTTATGGTATCCAAGGCTATCTCCACTCATGGCTCACAGACTTCCTCTCCTGTCGCAGTCAATGTGTGGCCCTAAATGGAGTTCTTTAATCCCCTCTTCCTGTCCAGGCTGGAGTTCCTCAAGGTAACGTTCTGGGCCCTGTTCTTTGCTGGTTTTCATCAATGATCTCTCCGACCCTGGAAAAACCTCTTTATCTCTTTGCTGATGAATCCACCCTCTGCCGTACCATCTGTCTTCCCTCAGACCAGCAAGCAGCAGCTTTTTCACTCACTGGTGATCTGTGTAAAATCACAAACTGGTCCAACACGTGGAACATATCTTTCAATCCAGACAAATCTCACACTCTCACTATGTCTCTCCGAAAAGACCATTTAGAACCCCCCCCCCATCCACTTTCTCAACAATCCTCTGGAAGAAGTCCTATTTTTCAAGCTTCTGGGTCTCACTATCTGCCACGATGTTTCCTGGGAAAGCCACATTTCAAACCTCGCCTCCAAAGCTAGTCGCTGACTGGGAATCCTCCATCGTGCAAAGTCCTTCCTCGGCCCACCTGAGCTCGACCACTTACAAAGCTTTCATCCAGAGCCTTGTGGAGTACTGCTCTCCCCTCTGGGCTGGTGCTCCTGCCTCCCACCTTTCTCAGCTTCACACCGTGGAAACAAAGGCATTTCGGATCATTGCTATCTTCCGCAATGAGGCTGAGTCTTTGGCCCTCTCACTCTCTCATCGCAGGTTGGTCGGTGGTCCTTCTGTCTTCGACCATCTCCTCTCCAGCCTCGCCCCCCCCCCCTGCTCTCTCTGCGATTTTTCGCCACCACATTTCCACAGGGCGCTCAAGGTCCACTAAAAACCCCCTTCTGGTAAAACTACCAAAATCACGAATCACTGCTCACCTTCACTCTTTCATTCCTCTTTTTTTTACCACATTTGGAATAAACTCTCTCACTCCATTCTTCCCTCCAGGCCTTCAAAACAGCTGTTCACCACCACCTCTTATCAACCCCCATCCAAATCCTCGATCTATTCTACCTCCGATAATCCACCCAGCCCACCTCCTTCAATTCCCTGCTTTCCTTCCTGAAAGTCCCTGTAATGTCCATCTTGTATTCCCCATATTCTCCGCCCCATCCCTCTCCCTTCCACAGATCTCCTAATGTCTCTGTTCCCCACTGTTTTGTCCTTCCCACTCCCACCCCTCTTGTCTCATGCCCCCCTTGCTGTGCGTTGTGTGTTCGCTCTCATACGAGCCTCGACAGGGTATACATGAAAAAACAAAAAAAACCATGGAAGTACCCACCGCTCACGTACGACCTAATGATCCCATCGAGCGTGAACATCGAAAACAAAGCGTTGCGACCAGACATCATACTTAGGTACAAAAAAAGAGAAGAAGACATTGCTGATTGAAGTGTTAATACCAGTGATGTTTGGACTAAACGATACAGAAATCAAGAAAATGACCAAACACCAAGACCTCAAGAATGAAGTGATAAGATCCTAGAAGCTAAAGAATGCCAAGGTTGTACCAGTGATAGCTCGACCTATAGGAATGATGACAAAGAACCTCACAGAGATATTAAACATAGGGGCAATACCCCTGGGTGCGCACCTGGTTGTGGCTGGATAAGATAAGCAGGCAACCACTGGTAGGCATGGAGGACCCACAAAATATGTAACGGAGAAGAAGGTAAATACCTATGGATTTTCTTTTTTTTAATGCCATGAACAAACCTTGGTACTTCATGGGTGATAAAGGTTGTGGTCAGGTTTCATCGAAATTGTGTGTGTGGTTTCAGAAAAGAAAGCAACTACATATTGACATTAGAAAAGAAAACAATAATTGACTTCAGCTGTTGGGAAGGTGTTGGAGACATTAATTAAGGACCAGATGAGGAACCATTTAAATAAATACAAACCAATTAAAGGTATTTCCTGTCGAACTAATTTTTTAGAGTTCTAAAAGCAGTGTCTGATTGGGTGGATGAGGGAAAGACAGTGGACATAGTATATCTAGACTTTAAGAAGGCATTTGATAAGGTACCACATCGGAGGTTGTTAGCCAAAGTGAGGGTTTGTGGAGTGACTGGTCAGGTAGCTAATTGGATTGCAAACTGGCTTAGTGATAGGAAGCAAAAAGGGGCTGTGAGTGGGAGGATGTCTTGCTGGGAGGATGTAAGTAGTGGGGTACTTCCTGGATCAGTACTCAGACCATTACTATTCATTATTTACATCAACGATTTGGATAATGGGGTGAAGAGTAAGCTTTCCAAATTTGCAGATGACACAAAGCTTGGAGGTAAGGTGGATAGCAGAGGGGGTGGTGATCAGATACAGAAAGTACTTATACTTGCATAGATTGGGCAAAAGATTGGCAGATGCAATTTAACTGGAGCAAGTGTAAGGTGTTGGGGATGGGAAAGAACAAAGAGAAATTACAGGATGCAAGGGATAATTTGGTTGAGTGTCACACAGCAGAAGGATCTAGGGGTGTTAATAGATATGGGAGGTGAGCAGGCAGCACAGTGCCAAGCAGCTACAGGTAAACAAATAGGGTTTTAGGTTGTATTCGGAGGGGGATCATTTATCAATCAAGAGGTGGTGTTAACATTGTACAGGAATTTAGTGAGGGACACATCTGGAATATTGTGTGCAGTTTTGGTCACCACTACTCAGTAAGGACATAGATGCCACAGAGAGGGT
>NC_140970.1:33183877-33261377 GCF_056783735.1 Eptatretus burgeri | reverse complement strand
CTTATGACTTCACTCTTTAGGAGTTTATGAGCCTATCATTGTGTACGTATTTGAATGGGCTGTCATTTTTTTTCCTGTATCATCCTCCTATATGGAGTATTACTGTCCTCCATGATATGCATTCGCTAATGATGTTTAGGCAACCTCGACGCTTAAACACTGAGATTAGGTAACCTCAATTCAAACATTTAAACACCGAGTTAGAGGATGCATGCATGCATGCTACAAATGTCTATGGCAAAGAGATGCAGCTCAGAGTAGGGGGGGGGGGTGGATGGTGCATGTGTAGTCAGTGGTTTATCCATTGCTCGACATAACTTGGTGATTCACAAAAGTTTGCTCAGCATTAGAGCCTGCTCTATCCCACTGTGAATACATGATGAATCTTGAACAAATCAAAAATCACATAGGTGAACAAAGCCAGAAGAAAGGTGAAGGAATGCTAATACTAATCTCAGGTGGGGCTTTGTGACCTCAAACTTGTTCAATTGCAAGTGACGTGGTCAATATGTTGCAATTTTTGAAAAAAAAAACATGTATCACGTGAAAGTCCAAGATACAAATTATAAATCTGGCTAAAATAAAAATCCGACAAAGATATGTTTGAAAGATATAGTGGGGTTTTTAAAGAATATCTACAAATCAGTACAAACAAACAAAACAAGTCAGCTAAATAGCACTTCCCCCAAAAAATAGCATGCTCAATAACACAATGCTTTGCTTGTGAAACACCAGGAATGGCAGTTTGTCCTGAGTTCCTATTACATCAGAAGGGCTGGCAGGATGGTCTTGAGGTACACTGACTCACCGCTAAGCTGTCTAGCCTGGGTTGGAATCTCGACCCAGCTATAAACTGTCATCCTGGTGTTTCACAGGCAAGGTGATTCATCAACGTGTGTGCCATCCCTTGGATGGATGTTTAACTATGAGTCCTGTCTGTCAGTATTAGTCGGTGGATATTAAATATCCCATGGTGTCCTTTGTGAAGAGTAGGCGAGTATTCGCTGGCACCACAGCAAAATTCCAGCCATAACCAGCAGGGGCACTGCATCAGTCGCACAGCCACGCTCCCAGCAATGATGCAAACCAGCAGCCACAGGCTGCACATGAAGTGATGATTCCATCAGAATTCAAAGCAGGACCAAACTTTCAATTGGGCAGGAAACAACAAAACCTGATACAAAACAGCACTAACTCTCATCCACTTTATGCCTACTTTGACAGTGCAATTTGGAAGATTGTTATCCAAAAGAACATATTGATGCACCTTCTGCTCTCCCAGTACTATAACCCTCCCCATCAGCTCCAGGATGCATGCATTCTTCCAGTAACACCCTCCTGGTAAAAAAAAATCCCAAAATCCAGACTCACTGCACACCTCACTACTTGGTTCCACAGAGGGAAGAAGCAAGGAACAACCTTCCAGAGGATGTTCTGTCTTACCCTTCCCTCCCGGATTTCAAGCAGGCAGCGCACCGTCACCTCATGTTATCTCCTACCATGACCCGTGATCTTTATTACTCCATTAACCCTTCCGAACCCAACCCTCTTAGTTGCTGATTTCAGTGTTTGCTGCATCCATATCTATCTCTATCTCTCTATCTCTCTATCTCTCTATCTCTCTATCTCTCTATCTCTCTATCTCTCTATCTCTCTCTCTCTCTCTCTCTCTCTCTCTCTCTCTCTCTCTCTCTCTCTCTCTCTCTCTCTCTCTCTCTCTCTCTCTCTGTGTGTGTGTCTCTCTCTGTGTGTGTCTCTCTTTCTCTCTCTTTTCAGTTCGGTTATTCCCTTGCTGGGTGTGTCCAATTGTTGCCCCGCTATACCACTGTCAATTGCCCTGTGAGACCTTGCTATTCCAAAGCCTCGTTGTTGTCGAGAAAAAAAACGAGAAACCCCCCCCCCCCAGAAAATGATGACTGATTGATTAGATTTCAACAAAAGAATGACTTTGTCAGGACAACCAAGAATGCAAAAGATTGCAAAGGGACTAATACGTCAACTGAAGCGGGAATGTGTCAGGCAATAAGTGCTCATAATATCTTACAAATGGCTTGTAATATCATTCTCAGGCAGGAGCAATTCCCCTTCGTCGTTCTCTTGCTCATTTTCAAGGCCCAGAAAAGGTTGGGTGTGGTTGATAATGTGTATACTCTGCAAAGGATATAATTATATTTGAATTATGGTGATGAGAGGAAAATAATTTTTAAAAAACGAAAATGAAACTTGCATAAAGCAAGCTTATTTGGCCAAGTATAAGCAAGTTGGATTGGCATTCTCCTTCAGTGTACCGATGGCAACAAAAACATACATTTGCTGCTCCAAAATGAAACTTCCTTTGGCAAGGCCATAATTATTTTGGTCATCTTTTTGTGACCATTCCCCCACCCCCAAATGAATCCTTGCTGGATGCACATTTGGTCAGCATTGAACATATCAGTCTTCCCATAAGGTTTTCCTTATGTTTATAAACTTCCGTTAATATTTAAAATAAAAAAACTTTCCCTTTTCATAAGTAAGAGCAGCAGCAATGAATTAGTCCAAAAACACAGGAGACCAAAATCCTGTGCAAATAACATGTGTAAGTCATGTTCATCAAATCAATGGGTGGAAATGTGAGGAGACGTCTATTGATTAAAATGAAAACCATTCATGTTGATTTGTCATGTGCAGTGTTGAACAGTCCACATATATTTTTGTTAATCACTATCCCAGGCAAAAATGATACAGTTCGAACTATAGTATATAAGAGTTGTACTCTCATACACTATAGTTGGAAACAGGTCCTACTACAATAGTCTGCAGAGAATTACTACAGGAAAAGAATGCTATTTTTGCCTGGGATGAGTACGAATATGGTTACAAAAACGTGTCAAAAAGTATATTTTAAAACACACATGTCCGCAATAAAAAGTTTTTATGAAATAAAAATTCTCAGCCAACCAACCTGAATATTCTTTGCATATAAATCAAAACATCAGCCGAATCATCTACTCCTTCAATAGAAACTGAAAGATCTTAAGCTGGATGTAGAATGAGAACAAGATGGCTAGAACGTGATTCCATTGTAACATCATTTTCAAGCAACCTTACATTATTGTAAATCATTATGAAAATGACAGGTCGATACCGGCACATCTGGCTGTTCTTGCTACTGGCAACATGCTGTAATGATGGAAAGACAACAGCAGATTGTAGTTTTTCAGCAAGTGAGAAGCTCGTGATTAATTAGCCAATGATAGATACTTGATCTTATGACAGTGCCGGCTAATTATGCTTGGTAGTCTGCAATTCGCACATCAGGTGATGATTGAAATGAGTATCAGTTAGGCCGAAAGCATTCATCAGTATTCCATGAATGGATTTTCCTGTTCACTACATTATAGTCATCTGCTCCGTTTTTGAAATGTGAAAGAGATGAAACCGACCAGGATGTCACAACAAATCAATATTTCCTTGAAATGATAATAAAAACAAGGTATCCACAAGAAAATTATAGAGGGATGATTTAGCTAGAGCTAATAAAAATTCCTAGCAAAATGGCAGCAATTCTCACTGCCACAGCTTTCTGCTTATTTTTGGGTGCCCCCTATATTTTGCATTGAAACACTCTTTTGGATTGACGTTTTCGGAGCGTGTTAGTGAATCCATGGTAGAGTTAGTGATAAGCTAACCATCTGTGTTATACAAGGATGCCTTCCTGCCTGGCTTTCTGAATTCCTCCGCTCACACAGTTAGCGCAATGATATCAATGGAACCCGATTCTCTTCTCTCCCGGTGAAGCATGGACTGCCCCAAGGCAGTGTCTGCACCCAGTCCTGTTCCTCTAATACATAACTATTTATTTGATGCTCTGGAAAACTTTACAATTGACACCAGGTAAGTTATACAGTACCCCATCCCAATGACAGGAAGACAGCAGCTGTGTTACTCTGCTGATCTGGATTTGATAAATGCTGGTCTGACCAATGGAACATGTCCTTTCAATCCTGACAAATCTCAATCTCACATTTTTGCTCCAAGGGGATCAACAAACAAACCCACCTGTCTGTGCCATTGTCAGTCACTGGAATAGGTTCAGACTCTTGAAAGTCTGGGCCTCACTATCAGCCAGCATCTCTCCAATTACATTGCAAGGCTGGCCTCCAAATTCAGTCAAAGACTTGACATCTTATGTCATTCCAAGTTATTCCATTAAATATCAGAACTACTTTTAGCTTACAAGGACTTTGTCCATAACTCAATGGAGTATGATGTGGCCTTTCCTATGGGCTGGTGCCCCAGTATCACATCTGCCTCTCTTGTATTCTGTGAAATATAGAGCTCCCAACATCATCAGCATCTCCCGCAATGAGGCCGAAGCACAAAGCCTGTTGCTCATATCACAGACAGGTTGGTGGCCTCGCTCTCTCATCTTTGTACCACTTCTTTTTTGGTCTAGCTCCCTCTTGCCTCTCAGCTATCTGACCCTCCTCAGCTCCTCCTAGACTTCTAGTTACCCCCTCATGGTTGAACTCTAAAAACGCAGGCTATCCACCCACCTCCAATCTTTTCTTCCTCTTTTGTGGTACTTCAATTCCACTCTTCCCTCCAGATGATTCAAGCAAGTACGCCACCACTTGATGTCATCACTGATACTACTTGCGGTCTTTTCTACCCCCATTAATCCTACTTAACTAAACCCTTTTTATTGCATGTTGCTGTGCTTCCTAGCTCCCCTGTCACTCGGTTGTCTTTTTACCCATTGACAACTTGCTCTTCCATGAGTCTCGATCTTGCATCAAAAAAGAAGCAATGCGAGAACTTAAAACAACTCCCTCCTGACATCCTGCTGCTGAAGATGCTTCGGCATCAAGTTGGCCATTACATCAACATTGCAAGTGGACAGCGCTAAATATCCTCCACAAAGGATAACATACTTAATGAAGGACGATTGTAACAGAACAAGTGAGATGAGACTCTGAACCCAAAATGGATACCTTACAGGTAGGTACAGTGGCACAATACGAAATGATTATTATGACATCAGACAAATGAACATAAGACACAAGATTCAAACTGGTGGTTTCAGAATTATTCCAGAAGTGTTTCCGCATCAAATAGTAGAACATGATGGACACTTAGACAACAGAAAATGCTCAATTGACTTCATGGTTATAAAAATAATTCTCATAGACTACAAAACTCCTGGACTCGGGAAGTCTGAAATTTTTCTGATCTGATTCCGTGGCTCAAAGCAGGGAAAGCCCAGGTTCAAATCCAATAATAATGTGTTTTTCCATTGTCAACATATGTCCTTGTACTTCATGTTAAAGTAAACTAACGTCAACTAACGTCTTTGTACTGCAAGTGATTTATGTACAAGTTCCCACATGAGCCTGAGAACACGATACGAATAATAAAAACAAAAGTAAAACTAGAACTGCACTCGATAGAGCACATACCTCTGCCAGGCTGAACAGATTGCATTTTGTATCCCATGGATCTGCATTCGGACCTGAACCACAATCTAATCAGCTTGTTCTTGTCACCCACTCACTCATCCACCAAGTTTTGTTATAATCTGTCCACAACATTTTTGAAATAGTGTGCTATACGTACAGTACCTTTAGAATTTAGAAAGTCCATCCCCCCCCCCCTTTTTTTAATTTTCACCTTTTGTTGCCTTATATCCAGGAATTAAATTGCATTAAATCAGACTTTTTCCATCTACATTTACACATTGTAACCCACAACTTCCAAGTGAAAAACAAGTTCTACACATTTCAGAAAATTAATTGAAATACAAAACTCGAATATCTTGGTTGAACGAGTGTCCACACCCCTTACAATGGCAATTGTAAACAAGGAAAAGAACAATCAGAGATTGCAGACCCTCACCAGAACTTATTTTGTGTGGTGTTTGTGTATTTTTGTGTTGTGTATTTTGTGTGGCGTTTGTGTATTGCTGTGTTACGTAATTAAAAAGAGACATAATTAGAACTGCCACTTTATAACTGCTGGCAGTGATGACCGGGTACCAAGACGTCCCGCTTTGATGCAACCCTGCTTTAATTGGACACCTGACCCTGACCCATGATGTTTATTATTAATCAATTGAATTTAGAATTGGAGTTAAATAAATTAAATTCGGATCAAATGGAAGACCAAACAGGTACAGTCCTGCATTGGAGTAATCAGAGGGAACCCAAACAAGCAAAAAGCAAAGATGAAGTCATTAGGAGGAACCTGGATAGGATTCACATTTCAGCTGCTGCTCCTCTACCCTCAAACCAATCCAGGCACAGCCAAGTGAGCCTTGTTGAGAAAAAAAACCTCAAAAAGAACATAAATTCAAAAAATTAAATAATTCTGGCTGCCAGACCATGGGTCCAATCAGGTTGAAATATAAAACATATATTTGCCATCATGGCTAGATAATAATTGAGAAGTTTCACATCGATTGATGAGGCGGTTCAAGAAAAATATTTTTTTTTAATATTTTCGCTCAATCCAATATGGCTGCCAGACCATGTGACATCAATTATTTGTGAATACCCTGGTATTCCCAAGGCTTGGGGAACATTTGTGTGAAGTTCCCTTGATCTGCCCAGCCGTTCTGGAGAAGAAGATTTTTAGATGTTTTCGGGTAAATCCAATATGGCTGCCAAACCATGTGACCTATGACATCGTATGTGTGTACTTTTTGTTCCTCATGGATAGACCATCATACATGTAAAGTTTCACCTTGATCTGTTCAGTCATTTCAGAGAAGAAGATTTTTGAAGGTTTTAAAAAAAAAAACATAATTTGGCTGCTGAATCACGTGACCGATGACGTCATCATGTTTTTTTTCTGTGGACCAATTTATCCCGAGATGACTCAAAAAATTTCATACTGATCAGGTGTAACATTCTATGCATGCAATTATGATGTCATGACAAAGGCACCGATGACATAATTTAAAAAAAATCAAACATTCCCCATGAGGAGTACTTGCCATGTGCCAAATTTCAATTTTTTCCTTGGTGTGGTTTCAGAGATACAGAGGTCCAAATGTTTCTATTTTTCCAACATGGCTGCCACACCACGTGATCTATGACGTCATAATTATCAATAAAACATGCAACATGTGTAGTTGCACCAATGGTGAACATTTCCTCTCAATCTGACAAGCGGTTGCAGAGAAAAACACTAAAGTTATGTGTGGACAAACAAACAAACAGACAGACAGACAAATAAACAGACCCAAATGCAAAACCCTCTTCTCCGGCAAGGGTAATTAGCTCAGGTGTAAGCAATCACCTTCAAAATCACACAGCAAGTTAATTGGCCTCCACCTGTGTTAAATTGTAGTGATTCTGATCATGTCAGAATAAAATCAGCTGCTCCTGTAGGTTTCCTCTGCTGGTTGGTGCATTTTACAGCAGAGACTCAACCATGAGCACTGAGGAGCATTCAAAAGACCTCCAGGATAAAGTTGTTGAAAGACACAAATAAGGGAATGGGTTTAACAATATTTCAAAGGCCTTGAATATCCCTTGGAGCACAGTCAAGACAATCATTAAGAAGTGTAAGGCGTATGGTACCACCAAGACACTGCCTAGTTCAGGCCGCCCCTCCAAACTGGATGACCAAGCAAGGAGGAGACTGATCAGACAGGCCACCAAGAGGACAATGTCAACTTTGAAAGAGCTACAGGCCTTTTGTGGCAAAGACTGGTCACTGTGTGCATGTGACAACAATATCCCACGCACTAAACAAGTCTGGCCTGCATGGTAAAGTGACAAGAAGGAAGCCATGACTCAAAAAAGCCCACCTTGAATCCCATTTGAGGCATGCAAAAAAAACCACTCCAGATATTCTGAAGCCATGTGGCAAATTTTTTTTGGTCTGACGAAACCAAGATGGAACTTTTTGGCCTAAATGCAAAATGTTATGTTTTGCGCAAACCCAACACAGCACATCACCCAAAGAACACCATCCCTACTCTGAAACATGGTGGTGGCAGCATTAATTTGTGGGCTGTTTCTCATCAGCAGGGACTATGACTCTTGTCAGGATAGAAGGCAAAATGGATGGAGCAAAATACAGAAAAACCCTGGAGGAAAACCTGCTGCCCTCTGCAAGAAAGTTGAACTTGGGGCGGAAGTTCACCTTTCAGCATGACAATGACCCGAATCACACAGCCAAAGCTACACTGGAGTGGTCAAGGAACAAAAAGATAAATTGCCTTGAGTGGCCCAGTCAGAGCCCCAACCCAAATCCAATCAAAAATCTATGACATGACGAGGATTGCTGTCCATCAACACTCTCCATGCAACTTCACTGATCTTGAACAGTTTTATACAGAAAAATCGGCAAATATTTCCCAATCAAGGTGTGTAGAGTTGGTAAAGACCTATCCCACCAGACTCACAGCTGAAATTGCTGTCAAAGGTGCTTCCACCAAGTATTAACTCATGGGGGTGGACACTTATCCAACCAAGATATTATAGTTGTGTATTTTTAATTAATTTTCTGAAATTGGTAGAATTTGTTTTTCACATGGAAGTTTTGGGTTATGATGTGTAAATAAAGGTGGAAAAAGTCTGATTTAATGCAATTTAATTCCAGGCTACAAGACAACAAAAGGTGAAAATTTTGAAAGGGGGGGAGTCAAGACGTTCTATAGGCACTGTATATCATTTTTAGCACTATCTTTCCATGGTGAAAAATCATTTTAAAAATTCTAGTATCTTTAAAAATCCCGTTTTGGGTCTTCACTAAAAATTAATCAGTTTGTCCTTGTCGCACACCCAACCTGTGCATCAAGTTTCACCCAAATCCGTCCATAACTTTTTGAGATATCCTGCGTACAGACAGACAGACAAACAGAACAGTGGTGAAAAACATAACCTCCATCCACCTTCGGTGGCAGAGGCATCAAAAAAGTAAAATGCAAAACACATCAAGAATATAACCATCCATGTCATTTGGAAAGATGACACTTATAGTTACGGATGGGCAGAAAGAATGGAGATTATCCTGTGTTTGACAGTTTTACCATTAAGCCTTCCAACAACCCCCGAGCAGCAACCACCAAACTTTGGATTTTGAAATTCTTCAGCATTTTTCCAAGGAAATCAAGTAATGAACACATGATATGCAGCAACATCACGAGCAAGGGGAGACAACATGATGACATGTAATGGGACTGAAAGCTGAGGAATCCATGTTGCAAAACAACAGATTGTACATTAATACAATACATGAATAATTCAACCCTCGGCTCGGCATTAGCTGGGAAAAACCTTTCCAAGAAACTACAAGCGCGAGAACGAGCCATTATGAATATTTGCTTAAATGCAATACCTTGGTAGAGAACCAAGTGTTAAACACCTGTAATAAGGAAGCTCATATGACAAAGTGGAAAACCAACATCTGTGAGTGATGGTGTCTCTCTGCATGGGCAGACAAAGACAACAATGGACTACACAGACTAAAAGTTGATCATAGCATGTTTACCACCATGGGAAATGAGGCACGACTGACATTGAGCGTCATCCCTTCATCAGAGCAAAAAAAAAAAGAGGCCGAAAGTTGTGACTAGCATTTTCTTTGCTGTGATGAAGGGCTATCTCTTGAAACATCTAACAGAGGAAAAAGGCCGGTGATGCCAAGCGATGTGGGTGCACCTCTATGAGACTGACTATTGCAGTGATCATCTCCACAACTGAAGGTGAAGGAGGTCATGTTTTCACCCCTCTCTGTCGGTTTGTTTGTGTGCAGGATATCTCAAAAAGTTGTTGACGGATCTGGATGAATTTGGTGGGCAGGTTGGTTGTATCACAAGGACGAATTGATTCGATTTTGGTGAAGATCTGGATCCGGATCCGACTACGAGAATTATTAGTGATTCTTCACCATTGAGAGATCGGGCCAAAAAACGATATATGGCACGATATCTCAAAAATTTATTGGGCCCGATATGTTCTCGTGCATCAGGCATTATGTGGTGGAGGCATGCGCTCCATTGAGTGCCCTTATAATTTGTGCTGTTTTGGGACAGAGGAATCCCAAGCCTGGTGTTGGCTTCGCGATTAGGGTGACTGGCTTGAGATCATAGGGTCCTGAGTTCAAGCACCTGCATGGCCATTTAATTAACACTGGGTGGGGTTGACTCAGCCCATCCTCCTTCCGAGGCTAGAGAAATGAGTACCAGTGTACTGATAATAGGGCATTACATCAGCGGCACAGCCGCGCCCACAACCAATGATGCTACCCACAGCCTTGTGCTGCATACGAAGGAGGAGGGAAAGAGGAAAATGCTCTAACAATGGTGGGGAATCTTTCAAAATGTGAAAAAGGGACCATCTGCTCAGCCAGACAATGTACACATTTCCAAATAGCCAAAATGTACAATGGGCCTTTGGCACATGAACTGGTACCCATGAGGTTACTGAATATTACCTCTCAAAGCTGGCTGCTGCAGTATGACACGAATTAACTAGCAATTGGGGACTCAGCATATTCCATTCATCCTAATGAGCTCATAACGATTCAGCTGCAATTAGTCGGAGACAGCAAACCATGACAAAAGCCAAATAGGGCCTTTGCCACGGACAGAATTGCTTGTTAAACTGCTAACGTTTCCAATCGAAGTCACAAGCACAGGTATATCAAAGCAATAAAATAATTCCAAAATGAAAAACAGTATTTCACTTATCTCAAATTAGGCTGATCAAATTTTCAAAGCAATGTCATGAAAGCACTGAATGATTCACTAAATATTGGAGAAGGTGCTGCAGAAAACTTTTTGATATCATGCAAGTTTTTGAAACGTCAACGTAAATTTGGCCCACCAAGCACCCAATTAAGTGTGCTGCACAAAACTCGAGTTGGTACCCTTTCAAAAACGCACACCCTCAACTAGGCAGAAAGTGATGAAAGGCTGAAGATATTATGAGCCTAAAGGCCTCTTCCTGGCTTGTTAATGCCACACCGTCCGTCCAAGTACATTCAACACATCATCCAGGATCGCTCTCTTAAATCTACCCCGACTAGGACAATATGGATAATCTCAGTGGAACTTGTATCATGGTTATGTCGATTAACTTTGTCATTAATAAATGTTACTTTCCAGTTTGGTGGAATTTATAATTATTCGTTGCAGACATTACATCACAACCTTCAGGAAATTCTGGATGAAAATTTTATGACAAACTCTTGAAGGGGGGAAAAAACCAACATGTTGATGCATTGTTAACATGTACAGTGAAAGCCTTAGATATTTTCAAAGTCAGGATATATACATATATATAAATATATCTGTAAAATATTCTACACACTAAGCTTTTGACTCCCTTCTATGTTCTTATTCAATGACTGTATGCATTGCATGTTACAATTTCCCAAATGATTTCCTGACAACTGAGGAGCAGTAGCATAAAAGACCCAACTCAGCTTTATAAAATGCTCTTGAAAGACAGGCACATGAGCTCTTTCCATGCTGACATTTGGCTGTGTTTGATATTTATAGACCACGAGCAATCGTAAATGTTATAAAAGGTCAGATTCCATCATAATTGATAGTTATGTAATCTCAGGTGCTGGGTAGAGCTTGCGTAACATAATTTGTGAATGTCAACTTTTAGTGAAAAAGCAGGAAGGCTCTCCTTCAATAAAAACGTTACGTCTGCTTCAATATATTGAAAAAGGTTGATTTGGTTTCTGGAAGGAGGCAGTGACTTATTTGAGAATTTCTCATTCTCAACACACACACTACACACTACACACCTTTAAGAAAATGCCAGGACTGAGTCAATCGGAGTGTACATCCTCGCTATGTGGGACAGGTTCTATTCTCGTCTCCGTCTCATCTACCTCGATCCTGCTGAGTCTAATATTCCCCGGTCTGAATGCAATCAAGGTTTTAATCAAACAAGTCCCATCGTGGTTTCGAGGATGCAAGGGTATTTATTTTAGTATTCATTGAATCGTTAGTTTCACTGCATGAGCGGCTGTGTTCTTTTTCTTCATCATCGTCATCATCATCCCCGCCCCATTATATATAATAACTCCTGTTTGGTAAATAAGAACTTGTGTGAGGTCATCAAGGACTCCATAGCGTATGGAGGAGTAGCAGGTAACCAGCTAAGTCGGGAAGTTTGGGGACCGCGCATAAGGCGCCATTAAAGTTAATTGCTGACAAAGCTCCACTCCGCTATTCCTGTTGGCAAATCTGCCATGACATAGTCGGGTGTCTGAGAAGGCGATACACACCTAAATTATCCGGGCGGATGCGGAGAGCTCTCATCCCTTTCCCGCCCAGCGGCGCGTCGATCTTGAAGACCCACGACCATAACATTGGAAGTCAGGAGTGAGATTCGGACTTGGTTCAAATCCTGACACCAAACCAAATGCTGGTGTCAGTTGAGTGAGATTTATACCCAAGGGGAACAACCACCCCCGATAACCCATTTTAAATTGATTCCGTTTTAAATTTCATTGTGAATTGAAATTAAAGGGAATTTTTGTTTTCAATCCAAAGGGGCTATGGAGAGCAACCCCCGTACCCAGTGGCAAATGGGCATTTCTGGACAGATATCACTGTGGTTCCAGAAGAGGAGATGGACAGGAAGGGCTCAGTGGAGGATGCAGTGGAGCCACCTCCCCTACCTGGTAGCCCAGAGTCCCCTCCACTATCCCAGCACAAAGCAGCAGCAGGCTGGTGTTGCCATTGCCAAACGTTGACCAACAATTTGCGACCATGATGGCCATGTTACAGAAGATGGGGGACAAATTGAAGGCAAATTGGGCCACATGAGCAAATGGCAGCCAGGGTGAAGGTGAATGGAACCAAGCAGGAAGCTGGCCAAGCAGTATTAACGCCATCGGTGCCAAGCAAGATGATATGGCAGCATCCTTGGCTGAGGCGAAAAGCGCAGAGCAGCGAATGGTGGCTGGCCAAGCCAGAATGGGGGAAGCTAGGGCTGAGCATTGGAAGTGACTGCCATCTTACCTCATTCAGAATGGGCAAAGCATGTCGCTCAGTGTGGATTGGGCAGTGTATGAAAACTCCACAGCTGCATAATCTGCAGCTGAGGGACGATGAAGCAAAGCAAAGGCATGCTACTGTACATCCAGCAAATGAGAATATCTGCCTTAGTCAAAAGTACGGTGTGGTTATCTGCTGATGGAATGGGAAAGCCTGTGGATTGCTGGGGTCCAAAAGCAGGTTTCAGTGCCTACAAGAAATCTCTGGGATCATTCCAGTCAGTGAGAGCTTAAATCACACCTGCTTTCACATTCCACAATCTGTCCTCCAAGCGTCGAAGCTCTCTTTGCAGATTTGCATTTGTCAGTGCTTGATGATGAACCTCCTTGCTTGACAATGAACTGCCTTGCTTGACATTGGGTTATTGAGGCATACATGGAGTGCAACATGATTGGATCTTAGCAGTGCCTCATTTTCAGGGTCATTATCGTTAAACCAGTTGGCATAGCGGTGATGCGGATGCCCAAGTGTCTCAGCCGCAGCTTTGTATGTAAATGGACCTCTGAAATTTGCCCCATTTCCCATTCGCTGACTCTTCCTCAGTAAACACGATTGTGGCAAGGTGGATATCTATGGCCTCATGATAAGGTGGTTGTCCACAGAATCACAAAAGGGGGCATCTGGCCTCGGTTGACCGCAGCTTGGCCAAATCGAGCTAGGCTTTGGTTTCGATGCTAATTTTGGATGACTCACGTTAAGGTGCAGCATGACCAAGCACCGAATGATATTATGATAGGTGCTGCAGTCAGCACCACACATTGCGCTCGTGATGCACACGTCTGACAGTTGTCCTCTTATCGTGAGCACGTGGCACAAGGAAGTGCCATTATTTTGACCTTTGAAGTTGCCAGGTGTAATACCATTTGCCAGGTAAATTGAAAAAAAAATGTTGGTAATGGAAAGATAAAATTCTGAGAATAGTGAGACTAACAGCTCACCATTGCATTGTAATTGCCCCACCCAAATTTGCTAAACGTGCTACCGCAGGTCTGAAGATCAACCGCAAAACAAGGGTGCTGAGAGTAGTGTAGAAGTGCTATTTTGTGTTGGCATTGATGAGATGTGTGGGAGCATAAGGGCTTACCAGCATAGCAAAGGTTATATTATTGACTGGGATGGCATGGTCATAAGGTGATCACTGACTGTCTTTGGTAGCGCCGTGAGATTTTTCACCAACTTATTGGAGATGCCAAACCCAACGCCAGGCGTGCTTGCCATGTCTGGAGAGCAGGCTGTCCAATCGCTCGAAGATGTAGTCTTGTTTCCTTACATCCCCAGGGATGGCAAATCTCACCTCTGACAGCACTGCCACATCAATGTTATATCAAGCGAGCTCTTTTGCAGTTAGAGCAGTGCGATGCCAGGCACTGGAGTCAGAGGAGTCCATCAGCGTTTTCACATTCCAGCTGTGCCTTGTATTTTTAACTTATCTGGAATTGGAATTCCAGATAAAGTATTGTCATCGTGCACCGTCCATCCGTCTGTCTCCTATTTCAACTTCTCCAGCCAAACCGCTGGGCCGATCCGGCTGAAATTTGGCAACAAGGTTCTGCTCCTGACTGGTAACGGGGATTGCAAAGCTCATTCAGGTCATGTGACTTGTAGGTCAAAATGGCGGACTTCGGAAATTTTTGAAAAAATTGTGAAAATTCCTTCAAAAATCTTTTTCTCCAGAACCACGAGTCGGAATGCTTCCAAATTTGGGTAACAACATTCGGACAGACTCGTGATGTTAAATTTTTTTTTTTTGTATACCTTTTCGAGGCTCATGTGAGAGCTAACACGCAACGTACAGCAAGGGGGGGCATGAGACAAGAGGGGTGGGAGTGGGAAGGACAAAACAGTGGGGAACAGAGACATTAGGAGATCTGTGGAAGGGAGAAGGATGGGGTGGGGAACATGGGGAATAGAAGATGGACATTACAGGAACTTTCAGGAAGGAAGGCAGGAAATTTGAAAGAGGTTGGCTTGGCGTGGATTAACGGGGGTGGAAAAGATCAAGGATTTCGATGGGGGGTGATAAGAGGTGGTGGTGAACAGCTGTTTTGAAGGGCTGGAGGGAAGAATGGGATTGAATAGAGTGAGGGAGTTTATTCCAAAGGTGGGGGAAAAGAGGAATGAAAGAGTGAAGATGAGCAGTGATTCGTGATTTTGGTAGTTTTACCAGAAGGGGGTTGTTGGCGGATGTTGAGCACCCTGTGGAAATGTGGTGGGGACAAATCGCAGAGAGAACAGGGGGGCGAGGCTGGAGAGGAGACAGTAGAAGACAGAAAGACCACCAACCTGCCTGCGGTGAGAGAGTGAGAGGCCCAAGGACTCAGGCTCATCGTGGGAGATGCCAATGATCCAAAATGCCTTGGTTTCCACAGCGTAAAGCCGAGAAAGGTGGGAGGCAGGAGCACCAGCCCAGTGGGGAGAGCAGTACTCCATCAGGCTGTGGACGAGAGCTTTGTAAGTGGTGAGTAGCTCAGGTGGGCCGAGGAAGGACTTTGCACGACGGAGGATTCCCAGTCGGCGACTGGCTTTGGAGGCCAGGTTTGAAATGTGGCTTTCCCAGGAAAGGTCACGGCAGATAGTGAGACCCAGAAGCTTCAATGAAAGGACTTCTTCCAGAGGATTGTTGAGAAAGTGGATGGGAGGGGGTTCTAAACAGTCCTTTCGGAGAGACATAGTGAGAGTGTGAGATTTGTCCGGATTGAAAGACATGTTCCACGTGTTGGACCAGTTTATGATTTTATCCAGATCCGCCCGGAGCAAAGAAGCTGCTGCATGCCGATCTAAGGGATAACAGATGGTACAAATGTGAAAATGTGAAAACAGGTCTGAGGGATCTGAGGGATGACAGACAGGGATGACAAATTGCAGAGGTCACACTGATCACGTGACCTGAAGTTTGTAAAAATGGCGGTCATGTAAATTCCCTCAAAAATCTTCTTCTCCAGACCCACCAGTCAAAATGCTACCAAACTTGGGTTGCAACATTAGGTTAGGGCCCAGATAATCTACACGTCCAGTGGTTCCGTTTTTATGTTAACGATTGTTGCCTTGTTGACATTGTTTGTTTTTCATCCACAAAAATGAAGTTCCCAATGGCCATGAGAAACCAGCCAGGAAAAAGGAGGTTGAGCCTTTTTTACCACACCTTTTCGAGGGGAGTCTCCAGATTTGGGCAGGTGGGGCATCCCTGTGAAGGGCCGCTTGGTCACTGGGAAAGACCATACACTGCAGTAATCTGTCGACCGAGGTACGACTATCTTTCTCATCAGGCCACTCACATTAAGAGATCCCACTACTGGAAATCTGGCTGCTCAACCCAGCCAGCATTGTGGTACTCCATTTCTGTGAGGGTTTAAAAAAGGACAAGGGAAGAAAGAGAGAAAAAAGTATGGGCATAGAATGGGAGAGAGAAGTGCAAGAATGAAATGGAACCAGGTGTAATGAGGAGGAGGGATGCACTGTGAGGTGCTTGCATAGGGTAAAGTCCAACCCACTTTACACATTGGTGGGTGAACTCTCTTGGCTGATACACTTCTGGACCCAGCGGAGTGCAGGGCATGACAGCTGAAAAGTGGATTGGCTGCACCGCAGTTTTCAACTAACTCAGACTAGTAGTCCCTGCCGGTGGCAGACCAAGATCCGTCTTCACCAGGCACTAGTGGAGAGACTGCGGTTTATACTGCCCAGTGTTAACCCACCAGAATACTTCAATAGGTGTAGCTGTTGCTGCTGCCGAGAGGCAGGCTTGGTTGTGATTTGTCTGATATCTAGCCTGCGATCATCCCACAACAAGGGTAACCCGAAGAAGGAGTAGAATGCTCCTAGGTGATGTTGAGCTGGGTCGTAGGTACACTGAAAGCCCCTCGCCATGATAAAACCACAATAAATTGGAGAGGGGTGTAACATTGCATATGTATAATTCTAATCAGATCTCCAACCTACAGCAGAACCACGATATCGCCATCATGTTGCGCTATGCTGCGACCCCAAGAAGGCATCTCACAGGGTCGAACAAGCCTTATAAGCAATAGTTCAAAAAGTCAAAAGCAGAGAAAATGGTTGCTCAAACTAGCATAGCTGCAGATGTGTTTTTCCCTTATTAGAGCTCATCAGTGCAGCATAATGCTTCAAATGATCTGCTTGGGCTGAGTTTCCATTTAGAAACACTAGAAGGACCCGCTCCCTACGGGAGCCATCAAGGGGGTCATGTTAATGCCTATTTTACTCCAAGGGGTCCCAGGATTACACAGCCAAAAAATGGTTGCTATCGGTTCAGCCGTTTTTGTGGTACCTGGGAACAGACAGATGGACGGACGGTGAATAGACTGTTTAACTAACCCTAACCCTAACAAATTGGTCAAGGTAACAACAGACAGACCACCGACCTGGAACTCTCAACACATGCATCCTTCCTCCACAACTCAAATGAAGTTGCAGGACATCGGCATCAATAACAGGCTAACCAACACGAGTGCAAAAAGACCGTCCATGAGATGAGACTGTTGGAGGATTTAGAGGGGGCAAAGCAGGCAAGTCCTGTGGTGTGTGAGGCAGCATCCATGGGGTGTGGGTTTAGAGGGGGTGAAGCAGGCAGGTGCTATGGTGTGTGTGGCACCATCCATGGTGTGTGGGACGGTGCTCATGGTTGCACAGTTAGACACTGCAGGGGTCCTTCTGATGCACCCCAGACCGACAGGGTGTGACACGACTCTGGCTCTGGTGTACGAACTGGTACATGAGCCAACGCAGGCGATACAGGTGTCTGTGATATGTGGATTGGTGGGGAAGCATGTGCAGTGTGAGAGCTACACTGGATCTCTGCCAGTGAGTGAGGCCAGACTCTCCCTCATGAGCGAAGCTGGACCTACGCTAATGAGTGAGGCTGCATCCGTCGACATGCGAGTTGGTGTTGAGATGGTCGTGCCGGGATCTGGGCTGTACAAGGCAGACGCTGTGGCAGTTGACTCGGTACCCGGAGTTGTCAACTTGCTATGCATGGGGTGTGCCCTGCCTTCTCCTCAATTGCTCTGCTAACTGAAGAGTGAAAGGTGACCTCACAAGATGGCATCGCTGGCAATCATTGTGCTCACATTTTGGCAATGCCACCAGAAAGTACGTCACTTTATCCCAAATCACCGGGTGTATTCGGCCAAAGTCGAATCTTGTGAATTGTCTGATGTCTCCATCTGCATGTGTCTGCGTGATCTGTTACAGTTCTTACATGAGCCTTCGACCCTGTTAATAATTCAAAAATGACAATGTAAAAAAGTTTAACTTTTCAAAGAGCCAGAATACTGCATATTATGAATTTCATTATGACTTTTCATATGAACTTTTCATTCTTCACAAATATTTAATTGAAAAGAATATATAAATTTTTGGCATCATGGATGTGATTAAAAAAATTAAATAAAAAAGAAAAGCTTTGTATGTATTACCCTGAATAAAATAAATCACTAAGGATCTCTTGGAAGCATTAAGATAAATTATACATGTGGTCATTAAGTACTTTCACTTTTGTTGAAAAAAAAATTTATATGTAATAATGTTGATGAACATAAGGTCATTAAAGGAGTGAAAATCCAGGAAGATAAAATAATGTTTTAATGAACCTGAGCTGGATGATAATAAAAAAAAATTAAACTCAATATAAATTTACTTCACGTAGCTGTGTCTAATGTAGTTTGACTTTACACCAGAAAACATGCATTCCTAATGCTGGGGTTGACATTTAAATCCGATGTATGCTGTTAGCATGTAAGGGGTATGGTTTGCGCAACAGTTTAAAAACTTCTTCCGTAAATCAAAAGAGAGGACAACCTAATTACTGCCTGGCAAAAAATAAACCAAAATATGGTCGCAGGAAGAACAAGTGACCTGGAACCCCCCTCCATCACAGGGGGGGAATCGTTCTCAGGATTTAGAGACATTTCACCATTTCCAGTCCATGCATGAACGTGGACCCATCAAAAACACCAGATCCGTGTACGGACAATTATGGGTCAGATCAGAAATGTGGTGCACAATGGCATGGAGTGAAAACTTAAGAGAATGCAAAAACAACAACCACAAAGTAGAAATTGATGCAAATGCATTAATGGATATGCCTCCACCTATATCAGATGTCAACCCACTGTTACGTTTGATCTCAATTTAAGGTCACATGAAAAATTAATGTTCCCTTGAGAGAGAGCAGAGTAAAAAGAGAAATAAGTTGGAGAGAGATAACATCAGATGCTTATAACTCAAGTTATGGTTCAATCTAAAGTTGAATCAGTTCATCTTTGTATGACAGTCCATATGTGTGTCAAGTATAGTAAAATCTCTTGAGTGGTTCATAAGTTATGATATCAACACAGATGTTTAATTAAAGAGCACTTGCCCTTCGAACTTTGACCTTTTGAACCCAAAATTTAATTAGTTCATCTTCGGATTATAATCTACAGCTATGCCAAGATTGGTCAAAATTCCTTCAGAGGTTCACAAGGTATCGCGGGATCAAAATCATTACGCATGGACAGACGGACGGACAAACACATTGTAAACAATTGTATTTTCGACACATCACTCTGTGATGATCATAAGAAGATGACGCAGCCGGAAATGTTTGGCTCAACACATGCAACATGTATGCTGGAAGCAGCTCAAGTTAAGTTGCAGGACATCGGCATCAATAACAGGCTAACCAACACGAGTGGAGAGTGTAGCTCGTAAATCATGCAACACCAATTTTGAACAGGAAAAGCAGAAAACGAATAGCCTTGTGGATAGACTTTGTGTTGACAGAAAACCACGAACCAAATTTCAAATTCAGTTCAATGCCTCTCTACTAAAGTTTAAAGTTGTTTGTTTTTTGTATACATTGTCAAGGCTCATATGAGAGCCAACACACAGAACAAAGCAAGGGGGGAATGAGACAATAGGGGCGTGGGAATGACAAAACAGTGGGGAACAGAGACATTAGGAGATCTGTGGAAGGGAGAGGGATGGGATGGGGAACATGGGGTACACCAGATGGACATTACAGGGACTTTCAGGGGAAGTGGGTTTGGGGTGGATTAACGGGGGTAGAAAGGATCGTGGATTTGGATGGGGGATGACAAGAGGTGGTGGTGAACAGCTGTTTTGAAGACCTGGAGGGAAGAATGCGATTGAAGAGAGTGAGGGAGTTTATTCCAAAGGCGGGAAAAAAGGAGGAATGAAAGAGTGAAGGTGAGCAGTGATACGTGATTTTGGTAGTTTTACCAGAAGGGGGTTGTTGGCAGACCTTGAGCCCCCTTTGGAAATATGGTGGGGACAAATCACAGACAGAGCAAGGGGGGGGGGGAGACCGGAGAAGAGATGGAAGAAGACAGATAGATCGCCGACCAGCCTGCGGTGAGAGAGTAAGAGGCCCAAAGACTCAGCCTTATCGAGGGAGATGCCAATGATCTGAAATGCCTTGGTTTCCACTGCATGAGGCCAAGAAAGGTGAGAGGCAGGAGCACCAGCCTAGAGGAGAGAGCAGTACTCCATCAGGCTGTGGATGAAAGCTTTGTATGTGGTCAGGAGCTCGGGTGGGCCGAGGAAGGACTTTACACGACGGAGGATTTCCAGTCGGCGACTGGCTTTGGAGGCCAGGTTGGAAATGTGGCTTTCGCAGGAACGATCACGCCTGGTGTTGGCTTAATGGCTAGGGTGGCAGGCTTTGGATTCTAAGGTCCTCAGTTCAAATCCCCCTCAGCTGTTGAATTAATACCAGGTGGGGTTAACTCGACCTGTCATCCTTCCGAGGTCAGCAAAATGAGTGCCAGCATGCTGGTATCCTGTGTTGGAGTGGTGACCAGTCCAGGATTGTGCCCAATAGCCAAGGAGACTACTAAGACAGCACCAATGCTCTACAGAGAGTATGGTCCCAATCTCCTCTCCTCCTCCAGGAAAGATCATGGCATATAGTGAGACACAGAAGCTTGAAAGAAAGGACTTCTTCCAGAGGATTGTTGAGAAAGCAGAGGGGGGGGGGGGTTTCCAAACATTCCTTTCGGAGAGAAATAGTGAGAGTGTGAGATTTTTCCGGATTGAAAGATATGTTCCATGTGTTGGACCAGTTTGTGATGTTACCCAGATCTGCAGAGAGCAAAGAAGCTGCTGCTTACTGGTCTGAAGGATGACAAATGGTACGGCAGAGGGTGGAGTCATCAGCAAAGAGATAAAGAGGATTTTCCAAAGAGTCGGAGAGATCATTGATGAAAACCAGAAAAAGAACAGAGCTCAGATTGATGTCTTGAGGAACTCCAGCCTGGACAGGAAGAGGGGATGAAAGAACTCTTTTTAGAGTCACACGTTGGCTGTGACAGGAGAGGAAGTCTGCGAGCCATGAGTGGAGATGTCCTTGGATACCATAGGAAGAGAGTTTGGTGAGTAGGGCAGGGTGCCAGACCATGTCAAAAGCACGTGATATGTCCAGGGATACGGCTCTGATTTCATGTCTGGCATTGAGTTCCTCCATCCATTGCTGGGAGAGCAGAAGTAGCATATCCAGGGTAGAGTGACCTCGTCTGAAACCAAATTGATGATTGGAAATCAAGCCACTGGAGAAGAGGAAAGAATTAATGTCTGAAGTGATGATGGATTCCATAACCTTGCTGATGATTTGGAGAATGCTGATTGATCTGTAGTTGCAGGGATCCGTTTTTCCACCATTTTTATGGAGGGCAGTAATGTTTGCTGATTTCCAAGCAGATGTCAGATGACCTTGAGCAAATGAGAGGGTAAATAGAACAGAGAGAGGGTGAGCAAAAGCAGAGGAGCAGGTTTTTAGGACACGTGGGCTGATACCATCTGGACCGGTTGCAGAATCTGAGTCGACGTTTGACAGCGAGCTCTCCACCTTGTCAGGAGAAAAGGACACAGAGTCCAGGGACAGTTGGGTGCAACTGGGTAAGGTGTGTACAGAAAGCGATGGGCTTCGGACACAATATTTCGATGCAAACACCGGGTTTAGGCATTCTGCCTTTTCACGTGCCGAATTGCACTCTGATGAAGCAGGATGAATTTATCAGAACAATTAAACATGCACCTCAGCAACTGGAAAAAGTAGGATAATACTTCAATCAAAAAAGTCTTTCAAAATCAGTTTGCACAGGTTACCATATAAACGAAGCTGTCCTTTGAAAGTTGTATTAAGCCAGCCTTCATTTTTGATGTTAAAAATCCCCCAGTATCCTTATAAAATCAAGGCATTGCATACAGCACCTGCAGAATCACAAAATCCCTTATTGGATACAAGAATGTAAGACAAAAAAAATTTAAACAATGACATTCATTGAGCAGCTTAAGCATTCTTTACATCAAGGACAAAGACACTGTGTGGAGCGCAGTGGGAATCGGGTGAAAATCCAAGTCGGAAGGAAATAATGAAGGACTTTTGGATAAAAAGTCAGGTCTTTCCCCACTACGGTTCTCTCTGATCACAAAGTTCCATGCCAACTCTGACTTGACAGCTTGTGGAAACCATAAAGTTAATGAGAAGTATCTCTTTTGTCATAATTCAACAGAAAAGGTATGGTAATAAAGATATTTTTAACTCATCTGAATAAGAGAACAAGCTCTTTTCCGAACACTTCTCATACATCATTAAGAAAATTATCTTGTGACAATTTTAAAGGATTATTTTTGTTACAAATATCCATTTGGATCAACAAGGAACACAAAATGAAACAACTACCAAGTAAAAAAGACATAAAATGTCATAGCCCCAGTTGTTTTAGTAATTTTTTTTTCTGTATGGAGTTAAATGGCATGCACATATTTTATGTACAACGAATATGGCCACCAGTCCACAAGTCAGCCATCTTTAATCAGATCTTAAAGTAAAGTGAGGACGTGTGTATGCCATCGTCTGCTGTGCTTGTGCCAAATTTGAACAAAATCGGACCATCCATGTCTGAGAAATGGTTGGGGACACATTTAAGTCACAAAATATCCACCAATAGGCCATCATGGATCTGATCTCAAAAAGAAATGACGTGCTTCTGGAAGCCATAATTTGTTACCTGTGTGCCAAATTTGAACAACATCCGTAAATGCTTGTCTGATAAGTGGTTGAGGACGTGTTCATCATCAGGTTGTTTTTAAAACTAAAATGGCCATCAATCGGCCATCTTGGAATTGATCTTGAAGCAAAATGACAAGCTTATGAAAGCCGTCATTCATTATCTGTGTGTCGGGTTTCAAGACGATCGATAAACGCATGTCCGAGAGATGGTTGAGGACGTGTTCAACATCAGGATTTTTCACAACTAAAATGGCCGCCAGTCTACAAGTCGGCCATCTTTAATCAGATCATTAAATAAAGTGAGGACTTGTGTATGCCATGATGTACTGTGCTTGTGCCAAGTTTGAACAAATTCGGACCATGCATGTCGGAGAAATGGTTAGGGACACGTGCAAGTAACGAAATGGCCATCTTGGATCCGATTTCAAAAAACAATAATGTGCATATATAAACAATCATTCCCTATCCATCTGCCAAGTGTGAACAAGATCGGCAAATGGATGTCCGAGAAATGGTTGAGGACATGTTCAACACCGGGTATCTTATTTTTACAACTAAAATGACTGCCAGTCGGCCATATTGAATCTGATGTCGAAACAAAATGACGTGCATATGTATACCCTCACGTGTTGTCTTTGTGCCAAGGACGAATAAAATCGGTCCGAACATTTCCGAGATATGGTTGCGGACGCACACACGCATGAACGCATAGACACGAAAAATCAAGACCAAATTCATAAGCCCCCATTTTAGACTTAGTGTACTTAGTCTAATAACGGGGGCTAATAATAAGGTAATTGTATATGTTGCTTGGAAATCTCAATCTCATGAGACATGTGAAGAAAGCTTATGCAGTTAATTCCCCATCGTGCTATGCCATTTTACAAACCTGAAAAGAAGAAAAGTCTTGGCTGCAAAATGATTAGTGTAAACGGTTGGTGGTTGCAGAGTGGTGGTCTCTGTCTTCTACCACCTCCTTTCTGGTATTGCACCCTCTGCTGTGTCTGGGCTTTGTTCCCCCCACTCCCAGATTTCTGCAGGGTGTATACGGTCCACCATCAATTAACTCCCAAAATGCAGAATCACTGCTCACATCCATTCATTTGTTCTTCCATTTTCCGAAAAGTAAAACCAACATCCACATTCTCTTCAATCTCATTCTTCCCTCCAAGTCTTTAAGGCGGCTGCTCACCATTGTAATGGTATTACATTAGTTTGCTGTGTGTTAATTGGACCAGACATGCTGGCGTGTGGTTTTGGAAAAGAGGGAGAGTGCCGGGGCGTCGTGTATTCAAGGGGCTTCGCTTTGCTTGATGCGCTATGATTATGGTACTGCAATAAACCCGATCGTTCTCTTTGAACATTGCCTCTACATCAGGAACATCAGAACTTTGCATGGTGGCAGCGGTTACACGGCACGTCTTGGAGTCGGTCAAGGTAACAAGCCGGTGTTTCCTGTGCCTCCTTTCATCGCCTCATTGTCACAGCCATTGTTCACAACGGTGAACCTGGTGAGAATTCCATGAATGGACTGGACTGCGCCAAATTTGGCGGCGGTTTTCAAGACGTTCAGGTAGCGATTGGAGCTGTATTTTTCACTTATAGGCATTACGGAAAGCAACCAGGTGCCACTGATTCTGATTCAATTGGGAGAGGCAGGCCTCAAATGATACAATACATGGACATTAACAGAAGAACAATGGCAGCAACCTAAGCATATTTTCAAGTGCTTCCTGGAACAAATGGGGAACTCTGTTTTTTGTTTTGCGAGCTGTTTTTGCTGTTAACATCCGTGGTCCTGCAGTTCTTCATCTTCCAACATGTAAGAATATACATGTTGTTACGCTGTATTGTTCAGTGATCAGAAGCTAACCACTGGCTTACAACAATGTAAAGGACCTAATGGATGCATATCCACAACAATTTGACCGTATCTGCAAATTTTGTACAACGCACAAGTTTGTCATGGTCCTGAACAACCCGCCGCATGTTGACTCACCACATAGAGCCGCTATTGCTCTCAAGGACAAAATTCAGTCAGAACTTGATGGCATGGTTCAACAGGGAGTTGTATGGAATATCCAGGAACTGACTGAATGGGTCAGCTCTCTCATGTACGTAACCCGAAGATGGCAATATCCGTATTTGTTTGGACCCAAAGCGTCTTAACCGTGCCCTGATTTGTCCGTACCACAAAATATCTACAATGGAAGAGCTCATTCACAAACTTGCAGGCATGAAATACTTCTCGAAACTTGATGCCAAGTCAGGTTATTGGTCTGTAAGACTTGATAGTAATAGCCAACAACTTCTTACTTTTCAGACTACATTGGGTCGGTGTTGCTTCCAATGATTGTCTTTTGCAATGTGTGTAAGCCAGGACATTTTTCAGATGGAAATGGACTGTATTCTCCAGAATTGCAGTCGTTCAGTTGTCATAGCAAACAACAGTGACACTGACGAGGAGCATGATCGGAACCTCGACACGCTGATGAAAACAGGTCTGGTTTTCAATTCAAACAAATTATACATGAAGAAGACTGACATCACCTTTTTGATAAAGCCACTGCTGGTAAACAGCACATCATTTGTTAAATAGAATCCTTCCACCCACAGGACAGAACGTCCCTGACTCCTTAGTGTCTCTCCCTGGCTATTTCCTCCTCTGATTTGATAGGCCTTAACTCCGTCCTGGCGGCAGAGTTGCACTTTACATGAAGAACCTAATTCCTCACTGTCCAGGAACTGCTCTTACACCTTCCAACACCCAGGAGTACCTTTGGCTGTGACGTCAACTCTGCTCAAATCTTGTTTGGCTGTGTTGTGCTATCTTCCCAACAACAACAACAACATATATACATACATACACATATCTATCTATCTATCTATCTCTCTCTCTCTCTCTCTCTCTCTCTCTCTCTCTCTCTCTCTCTCTCTCTCTCTCTCTCTCTCTCTCTCTGTCTCTCTCTCTCTCTCTCTCTCTCTCTCTCTCTCTCTCTCTCTCTCTCTCTCTCTCTCTCTCTCTCTCTCTCTCTCTCTCTCTCTCTCTCTCTCTCTCTCTCTCTCTCTCTCTCTCTCTCTCTCTCTCTCTCTCTCTCTCTCTCTCCCCAAACCTGGACCAACTTTTAACCACTCATCACAACTCACTCTTCCTCATATGCAGTGATTTCATTTGTCACCATGCCAATTGTCATTAAATATCAGTCACCTCTCTCACCAGAGAGAATGGGCTTCATTAAATAACTTCTGTAACACCAAGGGCTGACTCAATCTCTGAACTTTCCAACTCCATTCTGGGCTTTGTGATGAAAAACTTCCCTGCTAATGTATCCTGCTTTTGTCCCTCTTATGGTGAAGCTCCCAAAATCCAGAATCATTGCTCAAGTCCACTCATTAATTACTCTTTTTTCCTACATGTGGAACTACCTTCCACATTATCTTCAATCATATTCTACCCTCCAGGTGTTCAAGACAGCTCTTCACAACTGTATCAGATCTTCCCCCTTCCAAAACGATGACCTTTTATATCCCTGGCTTCCCCTCGCCCCACCAAACTCACCTCTTTCCAAGCGTCCAGGTTTTTCTTCCTGAAATTTTACACCTGTATCCCTGTGTTCTCCCTTTACCCCCATTCTTCCCTACATCCCTTATTTTCTCCACATCTCCCTCTATTTTGTCCCTCATCTTTAATGTTGCTGTGTCGCCCCCCCCTCCCCATCCCCTTTCCACTGTTCCTTTTGTTCTGTTACATCCTAATCCATTTGATGTTCTCGCTCTTCCACGAGCTACGGTATTGTACACAAAAAAAGTCAGTGATCCGGGAATTATCATCTAGAGCAGGGGTCTCCAACCTTTTTGGGCAGAGGGCCACAAAACCAAAGTGGTGAGGGGCGGAGGGCCACACCCCAAAAAAGGACGCTAAAAAAATATATATATATAATTAATATGCGGACATTTAAACAAAAATTAGTGCTGAATATATTTTTCTTGCCAACGAATATGATAAATGAATAATCGTGTTAAAAACACATGTCCAATATGAATCAAAATCATAATAAAAATTACAGAATGCTTTGATCATTGACCCTGACAAATTGGCAGTATCGCGGGCCGCATTGTAATGTAAACTTAATATGGCACCGCGGGCCGCATAAATCCGTCTAAGGGGCCGCATGTGGCCCGTGGGCTGCAGGTTGGAGACCCCTGATCTCGAGTAAAGACCATTGAGAAATGAACACTGGCAAAGGAATACGACATGTTGACGGCCTATCACCCTGCAAAACCTTCAACAACAAAGCAAGTCCAGATAGTGAGGTGTGTTCCATAGCCATGAAACAAAAAAGTACAGGAGCACAAATGGGCAGAAAGCCATAATATAGAAAGACAGAGAAGTGATGATTGTATTCAATTTGGCCAAGCTAGTGAGGTGCCGAATGCATAAAAGGCAGATGTAACAAGATGAGAATTAATGTTATATTGATAAGAGCCAACACATCAGACCAGATTTAAAGTCAGCTGATTGGGGTAAACGACAATTTGACTGGGGTAAATTACTGTCACAAAACCCTTCAGCCATTTTAAATGTTTGCAACTTCTTACAGCAGGGCAATGCTCTTCACCATACTGCAAGGTTGTTTTAATATTTTGTAGCAGAATAAAAGCAATATAAATCTTTTACTTTATTTTATATACATATATATATATATATATATATATATATATATATATATATATACATATATATATATATATATATATATATATATATATATATATACATATACACATACAGCTCTGGAAAAAATGAAGAGACCACTACAAAATTATCAGTTTTTTCTGGTTTACTATTTATAGGTATGTGTTTGAGTAAAATGAACATTTTTGTTTTAATTCTATAAACTACTGACAACATTTCTCCCAAACCTTGAATAAAAATATTGTCATTTATAGTATTTATTTGCAGAAAATGACAACTGGTCAAAATAACAACAAAGATTCAGTGTTTTCAGACTTCAAATAATACAAACAAAAGAAGTTCATATTCATTTTTATACAACACAATACTAATGTTTTAACTTAGGAAGAGTTCAGAAATCAATATTTTGTGGAATAACCCTGATTTTCAATCACAGCTTTCATGTGTCTTGGCATGCTCTCCACCAGTCTTTCACATTGCTGTTGGGTGACTTTATGCCACTCCTGGCACAAAAATTCAAGCAGCTTGGCTTTGTTTGATGGTTTGTGACCATGCATCTTCCTCTTGATCACATTCCAGAGGTTGTCAATGGGGTTCAGGTCTGGAGATTGGGCAGGCCATGACCGGGTCTTGATCTGATGGTCCTCCATTCACACCTTGATTGACTTGGCTGTGTGGCATGGAGCATTGTCCTGCTGGAAAAACCAATCCTCAGAGTTGGGGAACATTGTCATAGCAGAAGGAAGCAAGTGTTCTTCCAGGACAACCTTGTACATGGTTGATTCATGAGTCCTTCACAAAGACAAATCTGCCCGATTCCAGCCTTGCTGAAGTACCCCCAGATCATCACCGATCCTCCACCAAATTTCACAGTGGGTGTGAGACACTGTGGCTTGTAGGCCTCTCCAGGTCTCCGTCTAACCATTAGACGACCTGGTGTTGGGCAAAGCTAAAAATTGGACTCATCAGAGAAGATGACCTCACTCCAGTCCTCTACGGTCCAATCCTTATGGTCTTTTGCAAACCTCAGCCTGGCTCTTCTTTGCTTCTCATTGATGAAGGGCTGTTTTCTAGCTTTGCACAACATCAGCCCTGACCCTAGGAGCTTGTTTCAAACCGTCCTTGCCGTGCACTTCACCCCAGCTGCCATTTGCCACTTGTTTTGTAGGTCACTTGATGTCATCTTACGGTTGTTGAGTGACATTCGAATGAGTTGGCGGTTATCCCGGTCAGTGGAAAGTCGTTTTCGCCCATTGCCAGTCTGTAGCTTTGTTGTCCCCAATGTCTGCTGCTTGACCTTGTTCTTATGAACCGCCGTCTTTGAAATTTTAAGGATGGAAGCAATGTGACGCTCACTGTATCCCTCTGCCAGTAAAGCCAGAATTTAATCCTTCTTTTCCTCACTCAAAACTTTTCTTTTCAACTCTTTTGGCATCATCAATAGTTATTTTTTTTATTCCAATTACTTTTGAGGTACTACTAGCACTGTTTTTGTCATCCAGCTCGTCCTATTGCAAGAGGATAGTGATGACCACAGCAGTGGTTTTTTTAATACTTTTCCTTGTTAAATAAGATTCGGTTCAGGTGATCACTTAATCAGTGCCTCACGAAGTAGAATGAGGTGTGCCTGTGTGGGAATTTAACAGACACTGGAATGGAATGGCTGCCATACATGTAGAGATGCTGATCAAAAATTTTTTTGGAGTGGTCTGTTATTTTTTTTTCCAGAGCTGTTATATATATATATATATATATATATATATATATATATATATATATATATATATATATATATATATATATATATATATATATGATTGCTGTACTGTAATTCACTCTGCTCTCTACAGAGTGTGGGTTCTGCCAAAGCAGTTTATTGGCTCGGGTTACCTTCCTGGACGGGTCGCCACTCTGTTGCAGGATACTCGACTGAGGGTGCATGAATTTGTAATTTGTTCACAGTGAGGCTGATGTCTTGCCTTCACATTGCGAAGGACAATGTGCAATCTTTAATGCCTCCCAACTAATGGTGGCAGATGGGACACCCAGTTTAAAGTCCTTCTGAGAGACAGAACACACATCGATGCCTCGCTCTGCATGCAAAACACCAGGATGACAGTTTATAGCTGTGCCGCGATTCAAACCCAGGCTAGACGGCCTAGAGTCGAATGCACATAACCGTGGGCTATCCTGTCAGCCATCCACACACTACCATATCTCCTATATGCAAAATGGTGGAATTGTATCCTCACTTTTTTGACATCCATCCATCCATTCTTGCACCTTTTTCCAGTTTTTTGCTCAATCCCTCTCAAACTCGCACCAAGCCATAAGAAATCATTATTTACCAAAATCAGCAATGTTATTTTTTTCCAAGTTTTTTCCAAAATCCAAGTTCAGGGAATAGGGACATATTACTACACCTCATTGGATACAATTCTATAGTGCTAGTGCAAGTTAAGCGAGAACGGCATTCGGTAGAGCGCATACCTCTGTCAGGCTAAACTTTTTTTTTAAACATAGTTGAGGCTCATATAAGAGTGAGTACAACGAACAGATGAGGACATAACAAACTAAAAAACAGGATGCAAAACACACATGCATGGATAAGTAAACTCCAAGGAGGGAAAACTGGAAACTTGGAGAGCTTTGGGTGGGGTTAATGAGGGTAGAAAATACCTTTTGGAGAGAGAGAGAGAGAGTGTGATTTGTCAGGATTGAAGGACATGTTCCAAGGGTTTGACTAGTTTGTGATTTTTTTAAGGTCTGAAGAGAGGGGAGAGGCTGCAGCCTGCCTGTCTGATGGTGAGGGATGTCACAGCAGAGGGTGGAGTCATCAGCAAATAGATGGAGGATTTTCAAGTCACAAAGATCATTTATGAAGATCGCACTTCAGCAAAAGACTTCTGTGACTCGATGGGTCTGACATGATCTGGAAAGTTTCCCACTCAGATTTCTCCCAATAGCAAATGCTCCACGCTGGACTTGGTTTTGACCAACTTCCCTGCCAATATCTCGTGCTCTTCCTTTGCTTCAATTGGTTCATCTGATCATGTGCTTGTGTAGATCAACAGCTCTCTAGCCATTCTCAGAGAACAGCCTCAGTGCCGGGGAGTCTGGCAGTTCACGAAGGGAAAGCAGGCAGGGAGGGACTGCAAGCAGCCATTTCACTTCAGGACTGGTCTCCTTTATCTACTGCCCCTGATATTAACTCAGCCTGGTAATTCTTCCATAGAAACTGCTCTCCCCTATGCACAGATTCATCCCATCTCATCTTCAGTTATCATACCCATCCTCAAGCCTTAGTGTTGGCTTAATGGTTAAGGTGGCAAGCTTAAGATCGTTGGGTCTTGAGTTTGACCCCATATTTTAACCATTGAAATAACACCAGGTGGGTTGACTCAGCCTGTCATCCTTCTGAGGTCAGCAAAATGAGCACCAGCTTCCTGGTAACAGGAACACTGCATCTGCAGCACAGCCACGCTTCCAGAAATGACGTAACCAGCAGCCATAGGTGGCATTTGACAACAACAATACTAATCCTCTCACCCATGGTGAATCTCACCCTGAATCCATTGGTGAGGCAGTTGCCTTGAAACAACTTGCATTCTCTTTCTGGAGGCCAAATCCATCCGGAGGCAACCTCAGATCATTCCACAAAGTCCGCAACTAGCATGTGTCCACTCTCAGAGACTCCGAAAACAACATCCGTCAAATCTCAAGATTGAACTTTCAAACTTATCTCCCTCCTCTAAAACCCGGTGGCACCTTGTTAAGTTTGAAACACATTTCATTATAAATAATCCTCTTTTCAGGTATATGTTCGAATTTGAAGAAGAGGTGGAGAAACATTGAAATATATTTATGCGACGTCTGTGAGTACGCTGTTTGATGAACAATCTAGGGTTATCAAGTGACACACAAGAGATGTATTTATGAAAATTATCATGTCGCTATTACTCAAAAGGTAAGAAAAGGGAATTTGTTTAAATAAAAATCACTTGTTCCTTGGAAAAGCAGGGAAAAAAAAAAAAAAGATCATAAAAATTTTCCCCATTCAAATTCAACTCATCGCCCTGGGCTGATTTAAACCTTAATACATTTACGAAGAAGAAGGAACTGCTGAAAGAAATAAAAGGTTTCCAAAGGAAATGAAAGCAGTGAATAAAGATGTCAAGGAACTACTCTCATTTCAAATCTATATCTCCAACTCGCATTCCCACCGCCGCAACCCTCCCACCAATCCCCCAATGTTGATTGTGCAACGGGCTTAAAGCAGCTGAGTCGGCTGTGTTACCATAAGGCAATCTATTCAGCAACCAGCTGTGGAAAGATAAGAGTGCTAAGGGCATGAGAATAACGGTGAATAGAGCAGCACACAGGAATGATCTAATTAACTTGGAAAATAAGGAGAAAGGCAACAGCAAATATTCAAGTGACTATCATTTGATCTGCAATGAATTGTAGACGTAGCAGCGAAAGTTGAAAAGCAACTTCACAAGGTTACTCATTAGCTGCGCATACCAGATATGAGGATCTCCATAGTTGATGGAATAAGCTAATCAAACACGCAGACAATTATCAAATCTTTGGCTGGGAAAGGAAATCATGAGGAGATGGTGAGAAATTGGTTTAGCGATGTAATTGGTTTAGCGATCCAGGACATCATTGATTCAGAAGTGATATATTCTTTCTGAAGAGCTCTCAGCACAGTGCAGGCCTTAACAACTGTCATCATTATTTCGCTATTTTAGTATACATGATCGAGACTCCTGGAAGAGCGGGTTGACAAAGGGGTAAAAAAGGACCCTTTTTCGAGGCTGGAAGAGCCAGTTGACAAAGGATTGAGGCTCTTGTGCCCCCCACCACCCACGGTGACAGTGGGGGCACAGTAGATACCAGCAAGCAATGACCTAGCAACACAAAGACGATAGAGGGAAGATGAAGAAACACCATCACCTGTAAGAGCGTTCGGTGAGGTAGGGTTAATGGAGGATGACATGAAATGGTGGTGCACTGCTTTCTTGAATCCCTGGAGGGAAAAGTGCAATTGAACCATCTCCGAAAGACAATTTCACAAACGGTAGAAAAGAGGAACAAACGAGTAGAGATGGGTGGAAAGCCTGGATTTTGGAAGTTGAACCCAGAGAGGGGTTACTGGAAGAACGTGTGCTTCTTGGAGGAGCTGGGGAGAGTTAGAGGGCTGACAAAGTTAGACTATCAGAGAGGCTGTAAAAAAAAAACCACCCAAAATCAGTGCTCACAGATATGTCTGCAATGTAATTGAGCAACACAACAGCCTTTGTGTTTTAGCCTCAACTCAGGAGAGAGAGAGAGAGAGAGAGAGAGAGAGAGAGAGAGAGAGAGAGAGAGAGAGAGAGAGAGAGAGAGAGAGAGAGAGAGAGAGAGAGAGAGAGAGAGAGAGAGAGAGAGAGAGAGAGAGAGAGAGAGAGAGAGAGAGAGAGAGAGAGAGAGAGAGAGAGAGAGAGAGAGAGAGAGAGAGAGAGAGAGAGAGAGAGAGAGAGAGAGAGAGAGAGAGAGAGAGAGAGAGAGAGAGAGAGAGAGAGAGAGAGAGAGAGAGAGAGAGAGAGAGAGAGAGAGAGAGAGAGAGAGAGAGAGAGAGAGAGAGAGAGAGAGAGAGAGAGAGAGAGAGAGAGAGAGAGAGAGAGAGAGAGAGAGAGAGAGAGAGAGAGAGAGAGAGAGAGAGAGAGAGAGAGAGAGAGAGAGAGAGAGAGAGAGAGAGAGAGAGAGAGAGAGAGAGAGAGAGAGAGAGAGAGAGAGAGAGAGAGAGAGAGAGAGAGAGAGAGAGAGAGAGAGAGAGAGAGAGAGAGAGAGAGAGAGAGAGAGAGAGAGAGAGAGAGAGAGAGAGAGAGAGAGAGAGAGAGAGAGAGAGAGAGAGAGAGAGAGAGAGAGAGAGAGAGAGAGAGAGAGAGAGAGAGAGAGAGAGAGAGAGAGAGAGAGAGAGAGAGAGAGAGAGAGAGAGAGAGAGAGAGAGAGAGAGAGAGAGAGAGACAGAGATACTGAGAAAGATGGAAGGAGGGAGAGGGTGGGAGAATGAGAGAAAATGAAAATGTGATGTTGGCACCACAACCCATATTGGAGTGTCGCACTCCAATGAACTGTAGTAAACATCTTACTCTTTACTCTGTCACAATTACAAGTCAGACATTAAGCCAAGTTTAGCTAAGTGGAAGAAGCCCATCTTATACCCTGGATATATAAAAGCCATTACATCAGCAAGTATTGTTCAACATATTTAACTTTTTAATGCCATTTAGATTTTTCTCGGTTGGTACTTTTGCGAGAGGAAACAACAATTGAAAGGTATTATTGCATGAAATTTATCGATGGCGTGTGACTCTCCAGCTCTTCATAAAACACCATCCTCCGTACTGACATTGTCATACATTCTTCAGTCAGCATCAACTTAATCAGAGTTCTGAGAGTGGCAGGTTTTGCTGGAATTCTATTCACCATATCCAGGTGACTTGTAACTGTTCCCCATCGACAAACATAGCCAATGAGGAAAGGGCCTGGTGTTCGCTTAACGGTTAAGGTGGCTGGCTAAAGATCCTAGGGTCTTGAGTTCAAGACACAGTTGGTTGAGCTGTTCCATAAACACCAGGTGGGGTTCACACAGCCTGTCATCCTTCCGACGTCGGCAAATTGAGCACCAGTGTGCTGGTAACAGGGGTTTTGCATCAGCGCACAGCCGTGCCCCCCGAAAATGACGCACCCAAGCAGGCACAGGCTTCATAAGAATAAATAACCCATGAGGAAGAGGTTTTACATCAGTTAGTGAGCTCAATACTGCAACCACAAACTTTCCTGGGTCAACCAAATCGCAAAGCTGGCCTCCAAAGCCCATCAGAAACGGGGCATCATCTGTTGATCCAAGTCTTTCCTTAAGAAATCAGAGCTACTCACAGTCAAAAAGGCCTTTGTCCATAGCTCAATGGAGTCCAGTTCTCCACTTTCTGAGATGGTGCCGCAGCATCACATCTGTCTCTCCTGGATTTTATGGAATCTAAAGCTCTCAGCATTTTTGGAACATACCGTGATGAGGCTGAAGCACAGTCTATTGCTTTCATATCACAGGCAGGTCGGTAGTCTCTGTGAAATTTCCAAAATCCAGGCTGACTGCACACCTCAACTCCTTTGTTGCTTGCTTCTCCCATTGATGGAACCATCTTTCAGAAGCCATTCTTTCCCACTCTTCCCTCCAGAGCTTTAAGCAGACAGTGCTCTGTCATCCCCATCCAGACCAATCACATTCATTACCTCAATTTCCCCTTCGTAATGCAACCCCCTTCCTTGCTGATTTCACAGTCTTCCCTTCTCTTCTCTTCATCTCTATCTCTATCTCTATCTCTATCTCTATCTCTATCTCTATCTCTATCTCTATCTCTATCTCTATCTCTATCTCTATCTCTATCTCTATCTCTCTCTCTCTCTCTCTCTCTCTCTCTCTCTCTCTCTCTCTCTCTCTCTATCTCTATCTCTATCTCTATCTCTATCTCTATCTCTATCTCTCTCTCTCTCTCTCTCTCTCTCTCTCTCTCTCTCTCTCTCTCTCTCTCTCTCTCTCTCTTTCCATTACTGGTTGTGCCCAATTGTCCTGCTACCCCACATTCGATTTGACCATGCCCTTCCATGAGCCTTACTCTTTAAGAGAAAAGAGAAAATTGGCATCTGGGAAGGAGGGAGGAAAGCGAAAGAAGGGATGAGGAGAGGAGAAGGGGAATGTATAGGAAGAAGTAAGACCAGGAAAAAGTAAAATTACCATATTTTGGATGTATAATTCTGACACTTATCAAATTATGATGAGTACAATAGCCCATCAATTTTCACTTTCATGTTGCATGGATAAGAAAGACAGAGAAACACATGGTGATTAATGCAATTATATATATATATATATATATATAGAAATAAATAGAAATAAATATACATATAAATATAAAAAATATATAAATATATATATATATATATATATATATAAATATAAATATACGTATACATTTAAATAAATGTATAAATATATAAATATATCTATAAAAATAAATATATAATAAATATGTATATATATATATATATATATATATATATATATATATATATATATATATATATATATATATATATATATTCTTCTTCTTCTTCTTCTTCTTTCGGCTGCTCCCGTTAGGGGTCGCCACAGCAGATCATTGATCCGCATAGTGATTTGGCACATGTTTTACGCCGGATGCCCTTCCTGACGCAACCCTGGTCGCCTCTTACGACACAGGGATAATATATATATATATATATATATATATATATATATATATATATATATATATATATATATATATATATATATATATATATCAAAATAAGTATAAATATTTAATATAAATATAAATATATAGCAAAGTATATATGTTTACAAAAACATGTATAAATATAAATATATATAGCTAAATATATATATATATATATATATATATATATATATATATATACATATATGTATAAATATATATATACAATATATAATATGTGTATATATATATATATATATATATATATATATATATATATATATATATATATATGTATATATATATATATATATATATATATATATATATATATACACACATATACACATATTATATATTGTATATATATTTTTTGTAAATACATGTTTTTGTAAACATATATACTTTGCTATATATTTATACTTATTGATATATATATATATATATATATATATATATATATATATATTATCCCTGTGTCGTAAGAGGCGACCAGGGTTGCGTCAGGAAGGGCATCCGGCGTAAAACATGTGCCATATATGTATAAATATATATACAATATATAATATGTGTATATGTGTGTATATATATATATATATATATATATATATATATATATATATATATATATATATATATATATATATATATATATATATATATACATATACATATACATATACATATACATATATATATATATATATATATATATATATATATATATATATATATATATATATATATATATTCGAAAGAGAAATGATTTGACCATGGCCTTGTGTACTCCAGGAAATGAGAATGCAAATGTTTTCATCTGACTCTCAATCACTGTAGACCATGTGAATGGAAGAACATTGAAGTACTCCAAATGATCAAAAGGAGGAGAAATGAAACAGCGTGCCAAATGATAAAATGTTCCTTCAATTACAAAATCTTGTGACGCAAAAAGGAAGCATGTTTGTTATTTGTTCATTTGATGGATTCCTTTGTCGTTCTCTTTTCTTCAGCATTCCCTGAAGGCCAAATTGCTAAACTGGAGTGGTGTCAGCATGGTAATAACGTTACACAGACTCGTTCTGCAATATCCTTCCTGGGAACACAGAGAAAGCAAGAAGTACCATGGCAGGGCTGGGAAGGCAATTTAATGTGAAGGATGCCTGTAGGGGATGGTTAAAGAGCAGCAGCATCTGCTCAACTGACAACTGGTGCAGAAAATGAGGGAAAGGTGGGGGGAGGGAGGTGAGGGTGGGGGGGGATTAAACCCAGGGGAGATTCCAGATTAGTGAGTTAAACAGGTGATCTGAAGCAAAACAGTTGTCTCTATTGTAGCAACACTTTGGAGGAGGAGCAAGAAATCTATAGGTCAACAGCTTGTTTCAGACTTGAGGATTAAAAAACTAATTGTGTCCAAGCCTTTAATGCCAGATAGTTGGGGAAGCATGAGTCACCACCACTCTCCTGCAGCAGGATGTACAGAGCAACATGTTATCTATGCAATTAAACAGGATTGTCCTATTAGTACTCACATCTGAACCCATAGGCTCATGATGTCTGTACTCAGGTTCAAATCCCATTTAACAAATGTGTTTATCTATTGTCTACTAATTTCCCTGTAATAGATGTCAAATTATACTGATGTCTACCAATGTCCTTGTAATCCATCTAAAAGTACAGTGCCATTCCAACTTATTTAATTGATACAAGTCATTGTGTTAACCAGATGGTATTCATAGAACACATAATAGCCCACGCAGTCTTGAGAAGGACTTGGTGTGAGCCAACTATTGTTTTTCAAGGCTTTGTTTTCTTTAATCAAATATGGCTGCCAGAGCATGTGACCAATGATATCATCTTTATCAAACCATATTTCTCATGTGTGGTTGATCAATTAGTTAAATTTTGCAATGATCGGTTAAGCGGTTTCTCCACTGAAAATGTTCAAAGCTTTTCCCTCCGATGCAATATCTCCGATCCTCCGATCCTCCGGCTGTGACACACGACACATGATGGTCATTTTTATGAAAATAATGTTCAAATTTCATGACAATCGGATAAAAATTGACAATTTTAGAAATTCGGTCTATGTTGACCTTTTGTCCTAAGTTGACCTCAAAATAGTCAGTGGTTTAATTTAATGACCTGATATGCAAATTCTGTTCAAATTTCAAGTCATTTGGATGAAAATTGAGGATTTCAGAAATTTGGCCTCTGTTTGACCTTTTGGTTAATGTTGACCACAAAAAAATAGGACCGCCTGTCTTGAAGCTCAGCTGGATCAGGAGCAACAGTAACTCAATCCCCCCCACTCCCCCACAGACTCCCTTAGACTGAATTTTTTTTAATGCTGTGAACAAACATTGGTACATCAAGGGTGATAAAGGTTGTGGTCAAGTTTCATTGCAACTGTGTATGTAGCTTTGGAGAAGAGAGCAAATTCCTATTTTGGTGGGTCAAACCCCACCCCAAAGAATCCCTTAATGAGTGCCGATTTTGATGCGGTCAATAAACCTTCGTTGAGCATCAGATATGAAGCTTGTGGACAAGTTTCATTAAAATTCTGTGTTTCGTTCAAGCGATCATGACTGAAGTGTTTACGGACAGACTGATGGACTCACTGAATGACTGACTCACTCACCTATGGACACTACTCGATCACACAAGCTCACCTGACTAAAGTCCAGGTGAGATAATAATTAGTTGAATTCAGTGAGGTGATATGAAAATTCTGTTCAAATTTCAAGTCAATCGGATATATATGTATAATACATACTAAAGTATACAATATATAGTATACAAATAAATGGAAACTCCTCCCATGCTCTGCTAGCCAAAGAAGCTGCATAAAGCAACCAAGAAAGGTGACCAAGATAGGCCTTTGCTGTTTAAAACACTTCCCAGAGTTCCTCCACAGCTCTAAAGACATTTACAAATCGTACACACATGAGAATTCCAATGCTACACACCCACTCAGCTGCCGGAGCAGTTAAATTGCTTATTGGCGAATCATCAGCGACAGCACAGACAGAAATGCATACCAATGAGGCGCCCAAGCATGTACCTCTTGCGAATGTCGAAAGCAGTCAATATAGAAATAATAAAGAAAGACCCACCCACATCTCTCACCTGTAAATAGGGGGAATAACCAAAATCTTTCACCTTATCTTGGCTCAAAAAGGACTGATTGGTTATTCCCTAGATGTACATCTATATCATGGGTGATGAAGGTTGTGGTACTTCTGTGCAATTCTGAGAAGAAAGTAAAGTACTTCTGAGAAGAAGGTGGTGGTCATGTTTCATTGGAATTGCGTGTGTAGTTTCTGAGAAGAAAGCAAATACATATTTTGGGGGGCAACCACCCATGAACTCCCTCTCTAGACCCCCCCTCAAACCCCGATTGTATTTTAATACCAAGGAAAAAATTTGGTGCATAACGGGTGATGAAGGTTGTGGTCAAGTTTTATTGGAATTGCATGCGTAATTTCTGAGAAGTAAGCAAATAGCTATTTTGGGGGGCAACCCCTATAGACCCCCTGAGGTCAGGACAGGTATGGGAACACGCGCCGGAGCAGTACATCGCTGTGTCCATTTTCCGCCAGCCCTCCAGGGGCCTCTGTCTGGCCATCCCCCAGGAAGGTGTCTGGCCCATCCCCATCTCCTTGACATGCTGATCAACTTGCTGCAACCATGAGGCAAGTGGTTGGCCCATTGGCCACCTCCACTCATGAGGCTCCCTCGCTGAAAGAATCTGGTGAGCAAGATCAGCGTCAAGAAAACGAGCTGCATGTGCATACAGCCGCAGCTGGCGTTCACGGACTATGCAGGTAACAAATCTCATTTGAGTCTCTCTCAGCAACCGCTCGTTGGACACAAAGTCCAAGCAGCGACAGCCAAGGATTCTGCAAAGAGAGCTGGTACCAAAGGAATTAAGTCACCATTTCAGATCCCTGGTGAGAGTCAATGTCTCACATCTGTAGAGCAAGACTGGAAGCACCAAGGACATGAAGACTCGTTCTCCCGCACATGTACCGGCAGCACCACACCCCGTGATCCAGTGAATCCTTGACTCCCCAGGCCTGACCCAGACGTTGAGTTACCTCTGGCTCGCAGCCAGCAGAGTCATGAATATCACTGCCAAGGTGAGTAAATCTCTCCGTGACCTCAACATCCTCGCCACAAACTGGTACAGACGAGATAGCAGCATCCAATATGTCAGTGAAAGCCTGGATCTTAGTTTTGACCGAGGAAACTCATAATCCCAGTGGCTCCGACTCCTCATTCAGCACCTCGAGGGAACCCAAAAGGATATCTGGAATCTCCGCAAAGACGACTGCATCATCTGCAAAATAAAGGTCAGATATCTTGACACTCCCAAACGATACACCGGAGCTTGATCTCTCCACCATCCTCCACAGAATCCAATCCATACAAGCACTGAAAAGTGTGTGGGCCAGTACACACCCCTGACAAACTCCAGTAACAACTGGAAATAAGTCAGAGTTGGTATCACCACATCTCACAGCACTCTCAGTTCCAGAGTGGAGTTCAGATATCAGATTGATCAGTTTTGGTGGCATCCCACGAAGACCAAGAATCCTCCAGAGGGCATCCCGATTCACTGAATCAAACGCTTTATGGGGATCAACATAAGCTGCAAGCAGCCCTTTCCGAAATTCTCATCTGCGTTTGGTGAGGACCCGAAGAGCAAGGATACGGTCAATCATTGACCTCTTTGGTGTAAAGCCTGACTGCTCTGGACGCAGGTGCTCAAGCAGGTGGTGGTGAACCCTATCAAGAATTGTTTGAGCAAAGACCTTGCCTGGCACTGAGAGCAGCGTCACCCCTTGGTAGTTGACGCAGTCCTGGCAATCACCTTTCCCGTTCCAGAGAGAGACAAAAAGGACCCTCTTCCTGTCAGTTTGGATGATGCCTGTGTTCCAGGCAGAGCACAAAACTGCATGCAACAACATGAGTGCAGCATTTCCACCAGCCTTGAGAAGTTCAGCATGGATGCCACAGATCCATGGAGCTTTATCCGGTTCACCGCAGCCTGTGTTTGCACAAACTAATGTACATCCCATTTGATTGGAGGGTCAGCAATAGGGATAGTAACACCCCTGACATCCAACTCGACACCTGGTGGATCAGCCTGGTACAGCTGCTCAAAGTAACCAGCCCAGCGGGACTTCACTTCAGACTCCTCTGTCAAGAGCCCACCAAACTCCACTCGAACTGCAGTCCACCAAGGGATGGGCTTGGAGGAACTCAATGCGTGAATTCCTGTGCAAGCAGGACGAGAATCACGTGACCACAAGTGATGCTCTACCCCCGCACAGATTCCTCGCACATAAGCCTCCTTGTACACCGTCAATTAAAAAGCAGTTTTACACCTCGGCTCCCTGAACTGCTCAACTCTGCCAATCAGCCTGGCCCTGCGACTGGTCAATGGTATCCAGTGTCCCTTGAGAGACAAAATTCTTCTACGCCCTCCAGTGAGTTTGAAGATTTCAACTGGCAACATCAAGGACAGTGGTCTTGAAGGAACTCCACAACTCTTGAGGATTCCCCAAAGCACCCAGACCCCCCAAATCCCCACTCAGCCTGTTTGCAAACTCCTCAGCTAACCTCTCATCCTTGAGCTTGCCAACATCCAGCCTAAGCTGGAATGTTACTATTCTTCTGGATTTAAGCTGCAACTTCAGAGTTGCTACAACAAGCCGGTGGTCGGTTTTGAGGAACTGAACACTCCGCTAGACCCTGCAGTTCTGGATCATGCTCCAGCGACCATCAATGAGCACATGGTCAATCTCCTTTGCCACACAACCGGCGTTGGAATACCCAGTGCAGTGATGAGCCTGTGGACGCTAAAACCATGAAGCAGCCACCCTAAGTCCATGACTTCTTGCAAAGTCAAGGAACTTACTGCTATTGTGGTTCACAGTTCCAGACCCATGAGGATCAACGCATGTCTCATAACCATCCCAATCAGGTCCAGTTGATGCATCGAAATCCGCCAAGACAAGAAGAGTCTCTCGCCTGGGGCACTGATCAACCACAGACTCGACCATGCCATAGAATGCGTCCTTCACGTTGAGATCACTTACCTCAGCCAGAGCATATACTAAGACCAGGGAAATGACACCCAAGGAGTGATGAATCCTTAGTCTCATAATAATCTCGTTGACTTCCTCAATTATCATTGGAGTCAGCTTATTGGATGAAGCTACAGAAACTCCTTGGGCATGGTAACCATCAGAGCAACCAAACCAATAGAAGATGTAACCACCTACCATGATTTCACTGCAATCGGTCATCTGAACCTCAGAGAGTGCTGCAATACCGATGTCCAAACGCTTGAGCTCAGATGACAACAGAGACAGGTGATCATCCTCTCTATGGGATAGGACATTCCATGCACCCACCCGAAGGGACTGCTTCAGGTTAACCCAAGGAAACCACTGTCTGGTGGACGACACCTCAGCACCGCCCCGACACACACTACCGCAATCTGACCCAGGGAGGTTACCCGGTGGTTTTCCTCCTATCACAAAAGAGTGAGGGTCCCGAAGGCTTTGCCCCAATCCCATCATCCTGCGAGCTGCCCTGCGGAGGGCAACTGCACAGGAGGTATTCCCACGGAGTGCGTTTTCAGATTTATTTGTGCTTTTCGTACGTTTTGCGGAATGAATGGTTTTATGGTGGCCAGAATACAAATCCTGCCACCAACCTCCTAAAAAAAAGTAACCCAACTGCAGGAGGATGTCCTCAGACACAGTTGGGCACTAGATATGGATGGTCGTTGGCTCATAAGGAGTTCCTACGGCCTTTGACAGCATTTGTTTTTAATCCTGCTGGGTGTCCATATCATACACCCTCCTCACCAGAAAACCTGGTAGGGGAGATAGTTTAGTCGCCGACAACCAAACCATGGAACAGGTACGTACAGGTTTACATGATACCTGCAGCAAGTCACAGATCTGATCTGGCGTGACCTGACAACACCAGATCTGTGCACACCCTTAAGGTTCGATTATTTTCATGTTATGAACAAACTTTGGCACATACAGGATGTTGCGGGTTGTGATAAAGTTTCCTTGAAATCATATGTGTGGTTTCAGAGAAGAAGTTGCAAGTATTTTGGTCCAGACCGACAGACAAACGGACAGACGGTCTACGCGCCATCCCATAAGCTCCCCGGAATTACATTCCAGGTGAGCTAAAAATGTACCAATCCAGGCATTCCTTTCCTGTGGTAAATCTCTGCAGTCTGCTGTCGTGGGATCTGTTACCAACTATAGTATATTAGAGTACAACTCTAATATACTCTAGTTCTAACTGTAGCATTTTGCCTGGAAATGTTCCAATATTATAGCAAATACCTATTTTAGGGAACAACCCCCACCCCACCCCCTATAAACCCACTTAGACCCCAATTTTTTTAAATAGTGTGAATAAACTTTGGTACATCATGGATGATGAAGGTAGTGGTCAAGTTTCATCGAAATTGTGTGTGTAGTTTCTGAGAAGAATAGAAATACCAATTTGGGTGGGCAACCCCCTGTACAACTCCTTTGGGCCCAATTGTTTTTTAATGCCATGAACAAACTTTGGTACATACTGGGTGATGAAGGTTGTGGTCAAGTTTCATCGAAATTGTGTGTGTGTAGTTTCAGAGAAGAAGTTGCAAGTGTTTATGGATAGATGGATGGACGATGCACCGATCATAAGCTCACCGGAACTACGTTTCAGGTGAGCTAAAATGTGAACTCGTAACCATGTTGTGTCCTGTACTTACACATTTTTTTTAATATTAATTGTACTCTCTCACCATCACATTGTTCACCACATCTGTGCATACCAGCTCTACGATATACTACCAGTTTCTTCTGCATTGTCACTATGTTAACCTTAAATCCTCCATTGTTTATCTTTTCAAAACCTCTAATATGTAAATAAGAATAACAAACAATCATAAAGGTTAAATTGAAGCGATGTATCAATCATTAGGCATGGGGATTATTTATGCTGTACTCGTACACCCACTCCCTATGGGAGTGGCAGGAAGGGTCATGTTATTATCCTCTCTGGGGGATATAGATTGCAGTCGATATCGGCTTGGGCCTTCCAAGAGCATCGGGTTTCCTCCCTTTCAGTTTATTGTTAAACAGCAGTAGCGACTTTAATAAGGTAATCATACGTGTTTGTGGCTTTTAATTTTTCTTTTTTTTTTACTTATGGTAGGGTTGCACCACAAAACGCCACGATTAGCTATTTAGACACATTAACATGGCGCTTGTCCAAGGAAAAACAACGACCTTGTGGATGGAGGAGGTGGGGGGGGGTATTATTGGTGTTAATATTATTTTGTAATAACATAAATATTGTGCTATTAACATTAGTGTTGTTATTACTTTTGTTGTTGGAAGCAGCCTTGGAAAAATGCTATGATTAGCTATCTTGACACGGATATACACCTTAACATGGATTTCGCCCAAGGCAGAAAACCCCCTTGGAGAAGGGGGCAAATTAAGTCACTACAACCTCCATTGTGTAAACCCATATAGTCCTGTCAAGTTTGGTTGTGACTGGATAAGTAACGACCGAATGTATCATGGTCAAAAATACACACAGACAGACAGACACCAAATTGTGTATTTTAGTACGATAGTCGAACTTGGGGATTTAATACATGGCTGGAGATGGATTTCAATCCTCCATTGTTCATTATTGGCGTGACCTGCAATACACAATTTCCTCTGGGATGGCCCTGCAAGTGTACGTCTGATAAACTATCGATAAAACAAGAATAAGACTCATCGTTGCCTGCATCCCTTGTTTGTCTGTCCCATCGACCTTCTCCATCCACCCTGCTCTTGCTGTTTCCTCTTGTTATGTTGTGTGTTGGTCTGTTCTGTGTCCTAGTTCTTCCATGAGCTGAGACCATACATATATCTATATATATATATATATATATATATATATATATATATATATATATATATATATATATATATATATATATATATATATATATATATGAAAAACAAAGGCATTTTGCTCTGGGGTGACAACTGTCGATGCAAACCAAGCTCCTGAAGTTAAATCCGCTTTGTTGAGATGCTATTGGTGCTCTTTTTGAAACAGGCCTTGCATGTATTTGTATGGCAAACACATGTTGAGAGAAAGTACATTTGACATTATATAAATAAATCCTAATTAGCTTCGAAACACAAAGCCCACTGAGACAGAAATTTGCATAACGTATCAAAAAACACTCTGCACATGACAGTGAAGAAAGTGTACTTGTGTAGCCTTTATGCACCAAAAATTACTCCAAATTTCCAGTTAGGATACTAATGGCACAGGTAGACATTGCCCATTTCGTATTTTTAAATTTGAATATCACGTGCGAGCTTACACACATTATGTGATAACAATGACATTTGAATACATCTCTGTGCTTTCACTTGAACAATGGCATCATGAGATAATGGACAGAATTGCATTCAAAACTGGGATCACAGCATCATCAGTCAAGTGCTAAAACCACAATACCATATATGAGGCCCAAGGTTGTCACACATTGCTGTGATGATGTGCCTTTTGCTTCTGACCTCACCCGATACATCGACTCCAAACCTCCATGTGCGATTTTTATTCTCATATACCGTACTTGTAAAATAAATTAACTTGCATCTCTATAACGACTACAACAAAGTGGTCACATGTCCAGGGAAATGTTCATGACTGATGTCATGGATCTTACAAAATGATACAAGGATAAAAAGACAGCATTGTGGAACTAACTGGCTTTGGGAGCCACCTTTACTCAGTAGTATTGATGGTCGTAAAATAATATTTAAATTAAAGACAACAAAATAAAACTATAAAGCATCTTAAAATGTAAAGCCTGTCTGGATCTGCTTAGGACTTGAATTAAACTTGATGAAAACAACAGCTAAAAAAAATTGTATATTTTATGAATTAGTCTTCTCTATGTTCTCATAATAAAGGTTTGTTGAAGATTTGGTGTCATAAGCTCAAATGGTAAAAGAGTTACACCCTGGACAACACACACACACACACACACACACACACACACACACACACACACACACACACACACACACACACACACACACACACACACTTGCAAAACCCCATCTCTCGCAGCATGGAGGACGAGCTAATAAAAAGATAATAGAGGGCATTTTAAGGATTTGCTTGTGATGTCAAATAGAAATTTAATTGCAGGACAATGTTCAACTCAAAGACCTTTTTTTTTTCTTTTAAAGCTTTGCATGATTTATGAAACAAAATGCAATCACCTGCCATTTTGATGAGCCACCGACTGGCACACGGCCGATTTTGAACTTCCAAGAATATGCATTTATCACTTGAGTAGACAAGGCTTTTCATTCCTTGTTTCAATGAAAAATAACGAATGAGGTTGTCTTGCGTGTTGAAAATGAGCATCAGAGCTTGAAATGGTTCGCTCCGCTATGCTTATCTGTCTGCAAAATGCACAAGCGATCAAACAAGCCAAAGCCACATGCTTTTGACATGGTGGAGAAATAGAGAAAATAAATTAAAATAGATAAGGGATAAAGAACAAAATAAATTTATATAAATTGTTGTTTGAGTGAATTTGACATTTTTTTTTACATCATATTATAATTATTCTTCTTCTGTTTTGCATTGCACAGGAAACAGGCCAAAACCAGCTGGGACAGCCCAGTTGAGTTCATTGTGGAGTCGAAGCTCCTTGACAATGCTGAAAGCATTGCGATTATTATGTTTACTTTTATAACCACTGCATGAACTTCTCTCACTCATTGAGCCATTTAGTTAGTAATGGTGGCCACGTTGGCTGTCCGCCAAAAGTGTGATCACACTTGCGGGTATTACTCTTGCATGCCACATTCTCACGAGTTATCCGTTGCTCCATTACCTGCCTTGAGAGTGCAAAACTCAAGGTAAGCTTTGTCGATTCTACACTGCCAAATCATGTACCATGAGTGCAATAGCTGCTGCAGATACTTCGAACTTTACAAAATTCCAAATAACTCTCACAAAAGGTAGTATCGAAGCACTTTTGTTTTGTGTAACTTGTTTTGTAATCGATTATTATGCTCATCTATGGTTTGCTAATATAGCTCTCGAGCAAATGCATCATCTTTTGACATGTTCTCAGAGGGTTTCCCATGGCAGTGATAGTGCACTTAGCAGTTCCACGTGCTTTTGCTATTGTTTTTTTGTTTGTTTTGGATTAGCGTGTTTGTTGTTTCCATCTGATCCGGTAACTCATGATGCTCGGATACCATGTCAAATTCTATCCACTATATTCAATTATTAATTGTCTACTATTGCCCTTGTCCTGCATCTGATTGATGCACAAATGTCATTTGGACCTTTAGATCAAAGTAAGAAAAAAAAGAAAAAACAAGCTCAAATGAGCTAAGATCCTTGTCCTCTTAATGATGACGTCATAAAAACGAATATGACGTCATTGTGATGTATCAGGTTTGCGATAAATTATCTGTGCTAATGCCCGGCTTGATTCCCGCAAACAAAATTCAAACAGCTTGCCTAGTTTCGGAGATAATGGTATCAGCGATTTCCATTAGCGGCGATATTATGACGTCAACTTTTTTTTCTAGGAAGAATTTCCAAAATCGGAGATGGTTACTGCTTGCGCGTGGGCTTTCTGCATATGCATGGCGAGTTTCACGAAGATCCGATGAAAACTCTGGGTTGTGAAACAAAAAATGTCAAAAAATAGGAATGACGTCATAAAAATTGATATGACGTCATAGTGATGTTTCATATGTGCGGTAATTCATCTCTGCCAATGCCCCGTTCGATTCCCGCAAACATAATTTAAAAAGCTTGCCTAGTTTCGGAGATAATTTTTTAGGCTATTTCCATTAGCGGAGATATTTTGACGTCATAACTTTTTTTCTAGAAGGAATTTTCAAAATCGGAGATGGTTACTGTCTGTGCAGGGTATATTTACATATATATGTCAAGTTTCAGGAAGTTTCGATGAAAACTGTAGGATGTGAAACAAAAAAGTCCACAAGAACAACAACATGAGTAAGACTTAGAGATCCTCCACGAGGATCTAAAAAAACTAGACCGGCACTCTTCGACGTCGTGATGTTGACTGATATGTCTCCACCCACATTATTACATCATTATACATACTTGTACCAAGTTTGATTTAAATACCTTCAGCTGTTCTCAAGTATTACATTTTTTTTACCTCACACAACCTCTGACGTTTAACCCATCAATGACGAAATATCATCAGTTCATCTTTGCATCATAATATATACTTATAGGCTTGTATCATGGTATTGTGCACACTGTGGTCCGAAATGAGGAGAAAGCTTAGAAATTGAACCCAGTTTTAATAAGATAAACAATCTTAATGTTATATAATGCCCAAGTGTCTGTGCTTTCAGAAAATGTATACTTTGCTTTGGGTCCTATGGATATAGTTGCTTACAAAGCATGTTTTTTTATCCAAACAGGCTATTTTTTCCATTTTTATAGCTCGTTTTTTAGAAATGGGTTGCATGTATGATTGTATATGTTGTCCAAAATGGTTGAAAAGGCATTTTTTGTTTGATATATGTCATTATACATAAGAATAGAACAATTCCTCGAAACGGTACATTTCTTATGACCTTCTGCATATCTTGGCACCTTCAAATATGTAAAATCTCAGATTTTGCAAAATTTCCCCCAAGTCATAGTGAAGCTTACAAAATCTTATTCCAGAAATTTGAAATGCATCTGATAGAACATCTTAAATAGCAATTTATTTCTGCATAAAGTGATGATTTAAAATGGCAAGTTTCAACATGGATCATTACTACATACCAGTTGTTAGGTTCACTTCCATGATTGGGTCAAAAATGTTAGGAAGTATGTAACAAATTGCATTTACCAAGCTGCTACAAAATTACTGGTAGCTATAAGCTTGATTTTATAACCATAGAATAAGTTTACCAAGATGGCCCTATGATATAAAAATAAATACCAAAGGCCAGTTTGTGTTCAGTATACAGAACATCAAAGGTCGTTCGGAAGTACGTAACATATTAAAGAAATATGCACTTTTAATCCTAAGATGTTAGTTTGGTTCATCACAGCATGAATTTCTATGGTTAAGTTTATGTGCATATGTATTTATGACCTGAATGAACAAATTGATCAATTTGATCAATTTGTTAATTTCATATGACCTTGACCTCTTTGCTCAAGGTCAAATATCAGGTAAACCAAATATTCTCCATATATGTGGTTTCCAATTAGTGTATAATACATATCTAAGCCATCAGACCAATTTTAGAATGATATGAGTGGTTCCTTGATACAGATAATTGATAACCAACTTTGACCCTGTCAGAGCAATAGAAAGAGGAAGAAATAAGCTCTGCCCAAATCGATCCTGAATCCCCATGATGTTGGCTAACAAATGATATGCAAAACTTAATCATACAATGACTTTCATTTTTTGGTCCCCCGTGTCCTAAATGTGTACATAATACCTTGCTACAAGCCTTTACTAAGTTTGGTCAAAATCCCATCACTGGTTCGCAAGTTAGCATGGTAACAGAATTTTTACCGAACAGGACCTCTAACCTTTGACCTCTTGACCCCATTATCTAATCAGTTAATCTTTACCTCATTATTCATACTTGCACCAAGTTTGACTTTGATCCCTTGAGCTGCTTTTAAGTTATCGTGGTAAGAAGATCACGTTTGGACGGATGGACGGATGGACGCACACACACACACACACACACACACACACACACACACACACACACACACACACACGTATGCGCAGATGGACAGCTGGACAGACAACCCAAAAACATAATGCCTCCAGCGACTTCTTCGGCAGAGGCATTGAAAATATTGCGATTATTTAACAAATTTAATCAACTAGTACACTCACTCCCTACGGAAGTATCAGAAAGAGTAATGTTATTAACCTTTGTGGTATTGGCAGATATTGGCAGAATTGGTAAGTAGCTGAGGTATGGATCGGTGATTGGATACCTGTATAGATCACCATAGATCTAGGCTCTGGTTTGCTATTCTGTTGTGGATGCAATAAGCAAAGAATGCCTCAAGGATGTTGGTATTCCTCCAAATTTCTTTCAGTTTTGTGTTAAACAGCAGTAGTGACTGTTTAAAAATGTAATCATACGTCTTTGTGGTTTGTAATATTTTTACTTCTGTTAGGGGTTTTCCACCAAACACCATGATAAGCTATCGATACACGTTAACACGGCATTTGTCCAAGGAAAACCCCCTTGCGGATGGGGTTTTTTCGTATTCGTATAGTATTAATACTTTCCTTGCGGAGTATTAATATTGTTTTGTAATAACATTAATATTATCCAATTATCATTGGTGTTATTAGAAGCGGCCTTGGAAAAATGCCACAATTAGCTCTCTGAACACTGACATACACCTTAACACAGACTTCATCCAAGGTGAAACACCCTCTTGGGGAGGGGTCAAATGAGGTCGCTACAACCTCCATCATGTGACTTTTCGTCCTCCTGTCAAGTTTGGTTGAGATTGGATAAATAACAACTGAATGTATCACGGTCAAAAACACCAGTCAGGCAGCATGACACCAAATTGCATATTTTAGTCTGATTTTTCCAATAATCATTATGCTTCTTTATTGGGCTGGCAGGATGGCCTGGATGAGAGGTGTGCACACTCTGTGCTATCTAGCCTGGGTTAAAATCTCAACCCAACTATAAACTGTCATATCCCAGTGTTTCACAGGCAGGGTGATTCATCAATATGTGTGTGTCATCTCTCAGATAGACGTTAAACCGGGCGTCCCGTTGGCTGACATTAGTTGGTGGACGTTAAAGATCCCACGGTGTCCTTCATGAAGAGTAGACAAGCTATCCCTGGCGCCCTGGCCAAATTCATGCCCGAACTACTTAGTCGAATGTCAGGCCTGGCCAACTGGTTCATGAAAGACTTGGGCCAAAAACTTCCCCTGGCCAGCCCAAGAACGTGGGAATAACTTGCAGCCATTAGAGAGAGAAAAAAGAAGAATATTGTTCTTCTTTGTAAATTAACACCAGTAGTTTTCAGATGTATTTTGAACCATAATAAATTCAATTCATCGTATTATAATTTTCTAAACTGCAAGTATCACGATTTTTTAAATTATACCGAAGAGATTATTACAGATTATTGAAACACTAACTCATCACTCAGTTAATGAATCGACAGTCTCCCAGGAAAGGTATGGCAGCAAACAGAAAATAGGTTTAAACTGGAATTATATAGATGGATACGTAGAAGTATCGGTGAGAGGAGGACATGGATATTGGCAGAATTGGTAGGTTGCTGAGGTATGGATCGGTGATTGGATACCTGTGTCATCATTGTGATGTTTCATTACATGAAAGAGTCGAATTGAAAGGTGAATGTTCTGTTAGGGCTTGTTCATTCCTTACTGTCCAATCTCATTCATCCCCACCCCCCTCACTCAAAAAATTAATTAAAACCAGGCACAACAAATCCCACCCATTTATGGCATAAAGTTATTTTGGGGATCAAATTTAAATTTGATACATCCTTAACCTGAATGTTGATTATAAGGAATAGAATAAGGAATATTTTAGTCTTAGTTTGAAGTCAATTCAACCATTTTTGACGAAGTTATGAGCGAAAAAGATTTTGACCTTTTCGTGACCTGACCTTGACCTTTGACCTAATTGGACCCAAAAGTTAATGCGGTCGTCCGAGGTTCATTACCCACCTGTGGATACAATTTGACCATGTTTGATCCAGCCGTTTTCCCGTAAAGTTGTATTTTCGTAACCATGTTTTAGTTTTAATGGAAATTTGTAATTTTGACCGATGACCATGGCCCCCGAAACTTCGGACCCTACCGATCTTTTTCACTATAGGAATGGGTAGGATTATAAGTGACAAATAGAATAAGGTTCACTATAAGCTTAGTTTGAAGTAAATCAGATCATTTTTGACGAAGTTATGAGGGAAAAACGATTTTGATCTTTTCGTGACCTTGACCTTGACCTTTGATCCAATTGGACCCAAAAGTTAATGGTGTCGTCCAAGGTTCATTGCCCACCTGTGGATTAAATTTGATAGTGTTTGCTAAAGCCGTTTTGCCGAAAAGTTGCTAACAGACAGACAGACAAACAAACAGACAAACAAACCGGACGATTACAATATCCCGCTCCCTCCCTCTGGGTGGGGGAGGGGGGGAGGAGGGCAGGATAATTACATTTACAATATATATATATATATATATATATATATATATATATATATATATATATATAATTAAAATAACCATTATTCTCTACCACCCCTCCCTCTCCCCACCCCTTTCAATTAGATGATATGAAATGATGAACAATGAAATCAAAAAAAATATATTTATTGATTGAATTAATGTGGTATTGATGGAGTGCAGGCATGCTCAGCCAAGTCACCTCCTCCTGTGTCCACGTTCCTTGTATACGTACTGTATATCCTCACGTATCACAACTCAGAAACAATGGTAAACTGAGAAGTTACTAAATAGGTCAGAAGTATCAAAGAGGTTCCTTTAAGTTTGATGAAATTCATTACACGGCTCAAAGACAGAGAAAAACGATTTTCTCCCAATTAAGTTTCCTTCAAATACATGACAATGAAAAAGATCAATTAGAAAAACAAACCTCGACGATACATTATGTTTTTTAACTCCCAAAAAAAGAAAATCACGCTTCAGAAACTTCTTTCGTGGAACAGACGAACGCTTAAACAGAGCGACAGACAGAATAATGAAGCGCACTTAGTTTGTTTATTATTTGTAATTGTCAAATTTTTCTCAATTTGTATCAAATTAGTTTGAAAAAAAAATTGCCTGCCAGAAGCTGCCTCATTAAAACAACTGTGAACGGAAAGACGATGAAGTGGAAACATGTAAATCTGTTCCATGTATCCTAATCACAATGAGCAACAATAAGTTTGTCCTCTAACACACTCATCAATCCTGTGGACAGCATTCTGCATGGACATCCACATAGCACATTGGTTTGCAAGTCCAATATCTCAAACTCGGTGTAAAGATGTTTCCACATGTGCTCATTCAAGTCAGTGCGTCCATTTGAGTGCTTTCATATCACATAAGCATCGTACTGTGGAAGTGTTGCGGTGGATAGCCCGTGTAATAGTCTTATAGATCTGTTGTATATAAAAGGCAGGCAGTAACCAGAACTGCGAGGGAGGCAGAAGTAATGGAAAATACGTGTACGCAGTCAAACAGAATGGGATAACAAAGGGACAACATAAGCATCCGAGAGGCAAAAGGATATCGCCATCGCAAATGGAAAATAAGCTCCAAATCCCAAGTGCTTATTTGTTTGCAAGATATCAAAGGAAATCGGAGCTTCATTGAGCAGCAGTGCAATCTGCTTTCAGAGTCTTAAAACTCCCAAAAGAACATTCCAGGAACTGTCTGTCGGCAAAAACGCTCTCGGCCCTGTGCCATCCATTAAGCCATCTTTCCTGGGCTCCGGCTGTTGCTGCAGGCAGCACTGTTGTGCCTCTAGTGAGAACAAAGTAGAAGATGGCCTTGGCGCGCACCTGCAAAGCCATTACCTTCAGAAACAAGGGTACTTCCTTGGCCGTGGAGGTGCTTTTTGAACAGGAAAAGCACGTCACCATCCGATTTTCAGTGCCGATCAGAAATGTTCAGTTGTACAAAGAAGATAACTTCGCTTGTGCTTTACAAGTATATAACATTGGCAAGGGTATCCAGATAAAAACGACTGCAATACGACAAATGTACGCTCATCATTATCAGGACAACACGAGACAAAAAAGTCTTAAATATAAGCTTTTAGTCTCTGCTGCAAAACTTCATGAAGACATATTCTTCTCAAGAATACCATCGTTTAGAAGGTATGTTGGCAAACTGTGGTGTACTGTGTGATTTTGAATAGTGGAAGTTAAAGGCAGTCAACATATTATGTACAAAATACTGCATATTCTCCCCTCTCCACATTTGTAATCTGCCTAATTATCCTCTCTTTCCTTTCTGCTACCTCTTGCCAATCTCTTTTCCCTTTTCTTCGCCCTCATCCACAACCTTCCTATCAACCATCCTCCATTTATCCAATAACATCTCCCAACCCTCCTCCCTACCCTCCCCACCTCCCATCTTCACTTCTTTATTCCCAATTTTCTCTTTCCAATTCCACCCCTCTCCCCCAACCCCACCACCCACACAGATAATTTGGAAATCAATCCATGGCTACATTTTATAATTTCTCTCTGGTCCGGATTGGGATTCACCTCCAAAAGCTTTCTCGCTATTCTGGAATGGAGACCCTGATATTGGTGGAAGCATTCAAGATTGTGTGAACTCCAGATTAAATAGTTTTCTGAGTGAAAGACATTCCACGGTATCATGTCTCAACTTTTGCTGTCATGAAAAAAAAACTGAAGTACATTGTGTTTTTACATTCTCCAAATGATTGACCAGACCAATTATATGTTAAACTAGAAGGGCACTCGGTGGAGAGCGTACCTCCGCCAGGCTGATTAGAATATGTTTTGTATCTCACTGATAGGCTGGATCTGAATTGGGACCTGAACTAAAAATTTAATTGGCTTGTTCTTGTCACCTAACCAACTCACCCACCAAATTTTGTCCAAATCCATCCACAACTTTTTGAAATATCGTGATACATATCATTTTAGCCCTGCCACTCAATGGTGAAAAATCACTCAAAAAATTCTCGGATCCAGATCCGGATTTGGATCATCACCAAAATCTAACTATTTCTTCCTTGTCACACACGCAAGCTCTTCACGAAATTTCGTCCAAGTCCGTCCACAACTTTTTGAGATATTTTGTTCACAAACAAACAAGAAAAAGATGTCGTGCAGAGCACGATACTTGCAAAATTCACCCACATCTCCATTGGTTGCCATGGATACATCAAATTATTTATTTTGGTAAGATTAAAATTGATTCAGATTGAAATTGATATTAGAAGTTTGATCTTGCGTTAACCTTTGACCTTTTGACCTCAAAAATAGTTGGTTTCCAAATTCAGTGATGTACTCTGCAATTGTTGCTTAATCTTCAGGTTAATCAGACGAAAATTGATGATTTTAGAAGTTTGACCTTGAGTTGACAGTTTTGATCTCAAAAATAGTTGGTTTTCCAATTCAGTGACACAATATGCACATCCTGTTCAAATTTCAAGTCAATCGAATGAAAAAATGTCGATTTTAGATGTTTGACCTCGACATAACCTTTGACCTTTGACATCAAAATCAATAGGCTTCTCAGTTGAGGCTACCTCTACAACTTGGTGAAGTTTTGTGAAGATCGGTTTTAAATTATGACCTGTATGCGATCGACAGACAGAATAACAAAATCGACTGACAGATATACTTGAAATATCTTCGATTTTGCAAGTTAAAAACAAGAAAAAGATGTCATGCAGAGCACAATACTTGCAAAATCCATCCCTCTCCAAAGGTTGCCATGGATACATCAAATTGTCCATTTCATTATGAATAAAATAGACAATCTTAATCAAAGCCCAGGTGAATTGGATGAAAATTGATTATTTTTCAGATTGAAATTGATGATTTTAGAAATTTGACTTCGAGCTGACCTTTGCCCTTTTGACCTAAAAAAAAAAAAGTTGCTTTCCCAATTCAGTGATGGACTTTGCAAACCCTCATTAAATTTCAAGTCAATCAGATGAAAAATGATGATTTTAGAAATTCGACCTCAAGATCAATGGGCTTCTCAGTTGAGACTACAGTACCTCTACAACTCGGTGAAGTTTCGTGAGGATCGGTTTTAAATTGTGACCTGTCGGCGATTGACAGACAAAAAGACGGAATAACAAAATCGACGAACCAATATACTTGAAAAATCTTCGACTTTGCAAGTAACAAACAAACAGACAGAGAGGGATGAAATCCTTCCACCTTCGGTAATAATAAAATCGATATGGTCCCACCCTGTGAGGCTTGGTCCCCTAATAATTCTTGTCTTTCAAGCCAGTTATCATTTTGTACATGCAGCAAACTTATCTTGCATTCATCCAATAATTTGATTATTCCCAAGAATCAGGAATGGAAATCTTTACTTGTTTATGAAATTGGAAAAAAATTAATTCTTCATTTTTTTTTCCAACCCAAACTTCATACTGCTCTTTTTGGTTTGGCTTTGGCAAAAAAAAAAGTTTGCTTTTCAAAAGTTTATCACACAAGTGTCAAAAATAAGAACAGGTTCCAAGTCGATTCAAGCTTGTCGTTTGACTCATTACATTTGCTATTAAATTATTTTCTGTTGATGCTTAAAATATATCAATCAAGCAAGCAGTCAAGTATGTACTGACTACTACTATTACTACTACTACTACTACTACTACTACTACTACTACTACTACTACTACTAATGCAACTGCCACAATTTTTCCCTCCTTCATGTGGCTTCAGTTGAGGAACATTTGTGGCCCAAGTCCTTTGTGAACTGGAAGGACAAACCTGATGATCGACAGAAGCCGATTTGGGCAAGAATTTGTAATTTGTTCAGGGTGGCAGCAAAAGATACCACGGAATCTTTAACATAAAACAACCGTTATTAAATGCACGAGGCTTATCTGTGCCCTATCCTCTAAATGCTGAGCATCAAGTGAGGAAGTAGCACATACCATTTTTAAAAAGTCTTTGGTTTGACTTGTTCAGCATCAGAATCGAACCGACGACCTCCCAGATTCGGAGCGGACTCTCTTTCGCCATTATGCCACTGCATCTGGAAGGTAAAATTACTCGGCTTGTTAAAAAGTTTTTTTGTTTTTTTTTAAATCAGGACTTGCAATGAGATTTACAATGCAATGATTGGAATCTTGAACATCAAGCACAAGGATCCAGCCGGGTCCCAATTATAAAACCATGCAAAACAGCTCAGGTGATGCGGCTTCCAATTTATGACGCAAGGTCAAAACCCAATGTTCTATGGATGGAGGAGAAGAAGGAAAAGTTAGGTTTTTGTAATGTAGAAATTATTCGTAGTTCTATTTAAAAGAAAGCCAAAAAGGCTAATTACAGCTTGTGCTCATTTGTGACCAAGGAATCTTGCACTAATCATTAAAACGTGTCATAAACAAACAAACAAACAAAAAAAAAGAGTCAACAACGCATATCTCTTTGTATGAAAACCGCAGTGAGGGACTGCACCATAGCTTCTCGTAGAGCTCATTTATAATTAGATTCCACCTGTATGCAGTGGTACTTGGGTGGGATTTATGCCACGAAGCAATGTCAAAATCTGACAACTTCTTGTGCAGACAATTGCAACATTTAATTGGCTGCATGTTCAAAACATAGTTTACTTATAAGAGGAGTAACCTATGTTCATGGTCTCGAAAATAAGCTCAGTTTGAACATTGTGCTGGAGGCGGTTTTAATGCGAGAAGGAAAGAAAAAAAGAAAACACCAAAAACATGTACGAGGCAGATGAAGAAAGCCAAAGCATATAATTAAGGGGACAAAGAAAGCCTTTTTCTTCTTTTTAGACAAAGCCATGAATGGTGAAGGTGGATGCAAAGCTCCAGGTTGTTATAGCCATTATAGCCATATAGGCTGCACGTTTTGGGATTGGTGACAGGAATCGCAGAAGAGCGGAAAGAACAAAACATGATCGAGGAACCCGTGGTCTGTGTACATAATTACACACAGTGCAGAGGCTGTTATTGGCCAAAATGGGTGATTCAAAACCAACAATGCAAAGAAAGAAGCCAAAATTAGTGTGCCCAAACCGCATTCTCGCCTCGCTAGTGTTTTAGTTAATTTCATGCTCAGCGAGTGCTCAGAATTTTTGAAATTCACTCAAAGCATTTCAAACAAATCTCCACCGTACTACAAACCAACATTTTCCCCCGAGGCATCAATTTTCGTTCTATTCCGTGGAGGTAAAAAAAAAAAAATGGAAGAAATAACACCGTCGGTTTCCCGACACATGCCAACAAGAAAAAGTGGTCGCCGCTCTCCATCACAAAGTGACATGTGTAAATGACCTCAATATCGTGCTGCGGTTTTTATGTGATGATAGTCCACCGTGCACAATGCAGTATCGGATTCACAAGACCGAGAGAATGACGAAGGATTATGTCCAAATCATGTGATAAAACTCGAGAGGTTACATGTTTTCCTTATTGCAAATAACTCAAAGTAAGCTTGTAAGACCTTTTAGTAAACTCTTATTTTTCTTGCAAACCTTTGGACGTTATCCAAAACCAGAGTCTGTGGTATAATGGTTCGAGCTACTGCTCAAGTCTGGGTGCTTCCGAGTCGTACAAAAGATTTCAAGAATGGAACGTGCTGCTTCCTCGTTTGATGCTCAGCATTCAAAAAATTTAGGGCAAGGACAACCAACCACGAGTTAACCATTGCACATGCTTGATTGGCCTTATGGGCTAGGTATTGCCCTGCATGCAAAATACCTCAATGTGTACACCGTTCATCAGAAGGACATCGAGTTGGAGGACTCGTCTGCCAGCATTGATCTTTGGTGGTAGTTAAATATCCCATGGTGTCTTTTGTGAAATGTAGGTGAGTTGTCATCACCCCCTAATAAATTACAAAATTCCTGCTCTAACTTGCATCATTGACGCTGAGTTATTCAAACAGCAGCCACGTGTTACACACCAGTGAGTGAATCACGGATGCACTACATATGAATCCATTGAAGCGTATGCAGCACATGGCTGCTGTTTGTATCATTTCTGAAGGTTTGGCTATGCCACTGATGGAATGTTCCCTGCAGATCGGAGGTTTTGCAACTTGGTCAGGGTACCAGCAAACAATGACCTGATTTTTAAACAACAGCATTAAATCTTTGATTTTGATCGTTGATAAAGAAAACCATGACAGATCTCCATTATCGAGTTTCAGAATGAAAGATTAGCTATTTCCTCCTCCATCTACTCCATCTCCATCTCCATCCCGACAGGGGCTCGAACTCAGGACCCTAAGATCCCAAACCAGCCACCATAACTGTTAAGCCAGCACCAGGCTTGTCACATCCATGTCTATGTTGGATTTTGTTTTGCGCAGCAGCGTAGTGCATGCATGCTGGGACATTGTTATTGTTGTTGCGCATATGCAGCGGGATGCAGGGGTCGAGTGCTCGCTTGACTGGGTAAACATGACAGCCGTCACTGTGTCTGGAGAAGCCATGGTCTGACTAAAGTTATTTCTGGACATGCAGCCCGCAGATGGAAACAGTGGCCTTCACTGAAACCAAAATCCTTTGAAATGTGAACTACTATTGCTGACACAACAATTTACAGAATCATGTCACCATCAAACTCCAATAAATTTCACCGTACAAAAATCAGTGAAGATGATTGGATGATGATGATATGATTGGATGATGATGATGATATGATTGGATGATGATGATATCATTGGATGATGATGATGATGATATGATTGGATGGTAATATGATTGGATGATGATGATATGATTGGATGATGATATGATGGGATGATGATGATGATGATGATGATATGATTGGATGAGGATGACGATATGATTGGATGATGGTAATATGATTGGATGATGATGATACGATTGGATGATGATACGATGGGATGATGATGATATGATTGGATGATGGTGATATGATTGGATGATGATGATGATTATGATGATTATGATGATTCGATGATGCTGATGATTGGAAGATGATGATGATTGGATGATGATGATTATGATATGATTGGATGATGATGATTATGATGATGATATGATTGGATGATGATGATTATGATGATGATATGATTGGATGATGATGATTATGATGATGATATGATTGGATGATGATGATTATGATGATGATATGATTGGATGATGATGATGATTGGATGATGATGATGATATGATTGGATGATATGATGCTGATATGATTGGATGATTATGATGATGATGATGATGATGATGATGATGATGATGATGATATGAGTGGATGATGATGATATGATTGGATGATGATGATGATGATGGAATCCCAAGGTCAAATCATAAAGGTCATGTTGATTTTCTTATTTTCATTGTAATTCATGTAAATTACACATGTCTGTGTAATTAATGTAAAAGTTCACCGATGTCTTTTATCATTCGCTCTGCATGTGATTTGCAAACAAGCTCCTCCATAAAACTCAGAGGAGTGATAAAACACGTGTTTAAAAGTCAGACAATTTTAACGAAGGGTCATGAATAAGCTCATAAATACTGTTTTTATTCTCTAGCAAGTTGCTCTTGCCCACATGGGATTTTAAACGGAGTGAGGATGGAGATGGCAAAAATGCAAATGGCATCTTCCGTCATCGAGCGGCAAGCTAGGAGCAACATTTCGCATTTATTGCCACATCTGATGCAAATGAAATACTCTAATGGCAACGAGGTGCTACATTTGAAACTTTCTTCGACATATGTAGCTTTTTGATGCCTAGGGTCCATAATAAAAATTTGTATTGGTGTCAAAGCCAGTGACCAATTGCAAATTAATAGTAAGATTACTCAAGTGTGGACCTGGAGAAGAGGTGACAAAAGTAAAGCCACAAGTGATGATTTGTGGGGCAGTGCTAGGCATCAAAAATAAACAGAACAAAGGTTGACAGGCACATAACTCGATAAAGCTGTGCCATTCTATACCATAAAACTGAAACAGAGGTTGTCCCATTACAGGACAAACCCCTGCACAGCGCTCTTTTCTCGTATATAAAACATGAGTTACAAGGCCAGTTCGGGAAGTACCATCGGCCTCGGGCATGAGGGTGGGTGGCCCTACTAGTTGTGGAAATATCCTCCCTCCCTGAAGACTTTATATTTTTCATGAATAACAAGGACAATAAGAGAAACTAAACAAATCAACATATTTTAAGTTGAAGTCACAGCATCAATCGGCTCAGTGCTCAGGAAAGAATGACTAAACTAAAGATGCAGAAAAAAAACTAGAGGGTTCATAGAACACCTTACTTCATGTAATCTTGAGCAAAAGGATGTGGGAAGTGTCTTTTAAACTCTTGCTTTGAAGTTTGCACTGAACAAACAGTGCTCGGCATCACCATAATTGTTTGAATGCTGAATCTCAAAGTTACTCACAAGAAGGTGTTTTGTGTTCTACAATGTTCAAGTATATAATTCAATTTAGATTAAATGAGGAGAAAAAGACATGAAATGTCATAGGCCCTGTGGTTTTAGTAATTTTGCTGTATGGAGTGAAAGGGCTAGTCCATACTTACGAGATCTATGTGCACGTGCAACTGACTTGAGTGGTTATGTGACAAACATGAATATTTGTGACAGGTGTGACGTGTGACGTTTGCCAAGTTTGACCAAAATCGGGCCATGCATGTCCGAGAAATGGTTGGGGACACTTTTGAATAACAAAATTGCCACCAGTTGGCCATCTTGGACCTTATCTCGAAAATAAATGATGTGCATATGTAAGCCTTCATTCATTATCTGTGTGGCAAGTTTGAACAACATCGGGAAATGCATGTCCGAGAAATGGTTGAGGACGTGTTCAACATCGGGGGGTTTTTTGACAACTAAAATGGCCGCCAGTCAGTCATCTTTGATCGCATCGCAAAACGAAATGATGCGCAAATGTATACCATCATGTGTTGTCTTTGTGCCAAATATGAATAAAATCGGTAAATACATGTCCGAAACATGGTTGCGGACACACGCACACACAAACACGAAAATCGAGACCAAATCCAAAAGCCCCCGTTTCGTACGAAGTCCAACAAAGGCTAATGAAGGTTTTAAAGGCTGTCAGAAAAACTAGATGGGTACTTTCGAAATCACGAAGTCTCCAGATATGCCTCCGCTCACATTATTACGTCATTATAATACTTGTACCAAGTTTGATTTAAATCCTTGAATCCAGATTCAAAGCATTAAATAATTCTGTCTGCCAGACCATGTGTCTGATGAGATTGTAATTTAAAACATGCATTCCCCATGATTACTGCATCATAATTCTGAAGTTTCACGTTGATTGATGAAGCGGTTCAGGAGAAATGTTTTTTTTAATTTCCGTTGAATCCAATATGGCTGCCAGAGTATGTGACCTATTAATTATTCATGAACTCCATGACGTATCGCCAAGGCTTGAGGAATATGTGGGTGATGTTTCCCCTCGATCTGTCAAGCCATTCCTGAGAAGATTTTTAAAAGTTTGTCCTCATGGATAGGCGATCGGTCATACCTGTAAAGTTTCGCCTCGATCTGTTCAGCCGTTTCAAGGAAGATTTCTGAACGTTTTTATATAAAAAAAATGGCTGCTGAACGCATGACCGATGATGTCATCAATCCCCCCCCCCCCATACAATTTAGTCTGAGATGACCCTCAAAAATTTTCATACTGATCAGATAAAGCTTTTGATGTCTGCAATTTTGACAAATAAATTTTTTTCATCACACTTATTTCCCATGGGGAGTACTTGCCATGTGCCAAGTTTCTATTTTTTCCATGGAGTGGTTTCAGAGATACATCGGTCCAAAGTTTTTCCTTTTTTTAACAACATGGCTGCAACATCTCATGACCTATGACATCTTAGTTATTTAAACATTCTACATGGGTTGTCATACCAATGGTGAAAATGTTGTCATAGTCAGATGGCCCAATGTGAGAAAGTGGCTTAGTTATCATTGAGGCACGAACTATCACTGAGGGGATTTTGAATAAATGTGTCAAAAAAAAACTACCAGTTTCAGAAAATCATCCGGAACTGACACATAATGTATGTTCATTCAGACTCTCAGGTTATGTGTCATTTTATATAGCCACTAGGTGTGGTTAAAATGTGTGAAAATTTCACAGCATACTAATGTATCGACTGGACACAATGCAAGAAAAGGTTCTGAAAATGGAGATTTTTCCTGCATTTTTGCATTTTCAAATTTTGGTAAATTTATTACAGTATTTTATCTAAACTAGTGCGTGCCCCCGTACGTGCATGGCCGTATGAGCAAAAACAACCATCTTTTAAACCGTGTGCCAGAAAAAACAACCACACATGCCGTTCCTTCGCTCTCGCGTGCCAGTACGTGCTTGGCCATACGTGCTTGGCCATACGTGCGTGGCCATATGTGCAAAAAAAAAAAAACTTTCAAACAACCACACAGGCCGTTCCTTCGCTCTCATAAACGACGACTGGATTGGGGCATTGTGTTTATCTATAAATGCGCATAAGAAATCGAGAAATTATTAGAATACATTAAGTCATCACTATCCGGAAGTCCGTACGTTGTAACCCGTAATGGGGAACGCGGCTGAGGATCTCTTCCCCAACGGCCACGCCTACGCAGCAACGTGTCCTGTCATTGGTAACTAAATGGTGCCCTTTCCCCATCGGCCACGCCTACGCAGCAACGTGTCCTGTCATTGGTTTGGTAAATAAATGGCCATCACTTTGGAACTACTTGTCTGATTAATTTCAAACCTTGAAAAGGCACATACTCAGGTCCCCAGCAATATACCTGGCAAGTTTCAATTAGATCGGACCAGTGGTTGTCGAGAAACAGCGGTCACACACACACACACACACACACACACACACACACACATTGCTGGAATTATAGATAGATAACTAAACTACCTGATCGGGATATCAGAATTTGCACCGATCAATGTGCTTCATTTCAATGTTAAAACAATTGGAATATCTGGTCATGTAACCGAGTAATGACTGAAAATAATATCCCAACCTCCATTTTCAGGAAATTTTCTAAATTTGTGCTTTTTTTTGAAAGATGCAGAACGAAATAAAATATTTGCACAAGTGTGATAGATTGTGAGTGCACATCACTCCAGTGTATTATCACATTAGTGCGTCTCATAGATAAGCTGTAAAACTTCATTTAACTGGCATACATGTAAACATTATCGGTCAGTTTGTGTACAATACACTCAAATGTAGTAAGTTGTAAATTTATAACTCAAAGTATTGCTATAAGTATTGCTATCAAGCTCAAATACTCAAAGTATTGCTATATTTTCAATTTCAAGATAAATTAGTGAGATAATGGATGAATCCCTCAATCCAGTTGCCTCGGTGAAGCCAAAACGTTGGCGAATGTCACAGCCCATAAACTGAAAGTTGTGCATTTTCTGTCAGGTATGCAGTGGCAAACCCTTATCTGAAGGAGGGATGCAGAGTGTTACCCGAGTACAATATGCCTTTGCTAAGTGACTGCATTATGGAGATGGAGAAAATGAGTTCACTGGAACCTCATATTGAAGACCTCGCATCAAAGGGACCGGTCTGACACAAAAGACGTTATGCTTCGCTTAAGAGCAGGCACAATTTGTTGGCCTTAGAAACGCACCACGCACCAGAGCAGAATCCTAAACCATCCACTTCATCAACTGGTCGGAAAGGGATGTTAAAAAGGGCTCCGCCAACCAGGGTAGAGTCGGAAAGGTAGAATGAGACAAATGCCAATCACGTCATCGTGTCCTGAAACAACGATACAAGTGTAAACCTTCAGAACTTGAACGTTAAAATGGCAATTTTAAAAGTTGTCAAAAAGAATCATCGGCTCAAACGTCAAATAGGTGAAAATGATCTGATTGCTTACGAAGCTCACTATCATTAGTCCTGCAAATATCAGGCAGAAAAGGTAGGGCCAGCAGTCGAAGAAACAATATAATCTGTAGCATTGAGTGAGACACCACACAAAAAGGCATGGAGCAGGCTAGTTGAAGTTCTTGATTTTGGCTTTGAGCAAGGATACATTCTTCCTATGGATTCTATCTTTAAAAAGTACAACCAAATACTGTTGTCATGTCGACAGGAAACACACCCAGTTATAACAGATGTTCAATCAAAGCACTCAAATACTGCACAGAGGTACTTGAAACTGAGCATTGTCCAAATAAAGGCCCCTTTGCACCGGAAGAGGAATCTCTCCAGTCACTTGATCACGTTTTGTCAAAGCTGAAGTGTGATCTTGTCAGATGTTTGTGGTCTGAAAGGCTCCAACTTAACTCGACATGATGAAAGGGTGTGCATACCAAACAGTTTGTACACACTTTTGGGGTGGATAATGTCGGGTTGCAAACATGAAGATGACGATACATTGGCAAAAGACTGATATTCAGCAGAAGATACTGAACCTCGGACAGGATATCGTCAATACCTTTGTTGGCGGAAGAAAGAATACTCCCAAACATATTGCCACTGGTACAAGAATCTCTTTCGTCTGATACAATTGTTGTCCTTCCGATAAAGCATGCCATCACAGGTTGTGACACAACGAGCTAGTTCAGTGGACAGGGCAAGAAGACTACCTGGAAGGCTTTCACTGGAACGCTTAGTCAACTGAAACCTCTGGATGCAATTGGAAAATTTGACATGTGGCAGTCGGAGAAATTTGTTATGAAGCTTTACAATCCGTCAACAAGGTCCACAGATGAGAAATCCCTCCAAGTGAAAATGTTCCACAGAGTAGAGGATTTGGAGAAACTCCCACCAACACAGGATGCACTCACACAACATGTACTCCGATGCCAGTACCAATGTCTGATATGGTGTTCTGCCCACATTGCAGTTGATATCCTCCTGCCAGCAGAAGGATATGGGTGGAAATTTCATCAGCAGAGAATCACACCTGTTCTGTTGACTCTTGAGATCCGATGCCTTCTTACTGTCGGGAACTAGTCACATGTAAATGCACAAGGAAATGCTCTTCTTCTCGGTGTATGTGTCAAGAAGCAGATGCAGTGCTCATTGGGATGCATCTGTTCCACGTCTTGTCGAAACCCAAACAATTCTCCCACAGCGGCAGAAGACAGTGAACCAAATAATGAACAATCGCTGGGACATTTTAACTGTAGATGTATCCCAAGGATGGGTAAACATTTGGCTGTGATGCCAAGTAAACATTTACTGAAATTATCAAAATGGACTTATGCAAAGACAAGCCGATAAATGTTAAAAATTTCAATTTCCTGAGAAAATGGTTCATGAGAAGAGATTGTCCACTGTCATAGTAATTGTACTAAATTTGGTGTGTAAATGGAATCTTGAGGCCTGGGGTAAAGTTTTGCCCAATTGTCGCAGCGTTAGATGAGGTACGTCAACGACTATTGCCTCATTATAATGCGCGATAACAGAAGGAATAATTAAATATCTACCTTATGTCCATAGTTTGGTTAATTATGGTAGTTTGAATGATAATAATGTGCAATTTATCTGCAGATGTAACAACGATGGGAAAACACTTTGCTGTGTTGTCAATGAAATCTCCAACACAATAACGAAACAGACTTATTTGAAGACTAAACTATCTGTGTTTCAATAATTTGGACAGGAATGTTCAAAAGAAAAGTATGTCTGCAGTTAATATTAATTATACTGAATTTGTTGAGTGAATTTTTTGTTAAGGGGTGAGGTGGGTAACTTTTTGTCCAATTTCTCAGGCGTTAGATATGCTACATCAATGAAAAATCCCCATTGTAAAGCCTAATAATTTGGGCAAATTTTAACATTTGTTTCAAGTATCTGAGTTTAATCGTCATGACAGGTTTACCAAAAATGTTCTGATACAAATAATGAAAAGTGCATTTTTTGCAGGGTTTTCAATGTGTTATTGGCGCATACTCAAACAGCCTTTTCAGAAATTGCGCCATTTTGCATTGGAGTGTTAACTATGATAAATAGGCATACTTTGGTGTCTGGTTTGTGAAATTTCAGTAAGAATTAAATAAAGTTTAAAAAAAAGTTCTGAAATTGTGCATTTTCTGCTGGAGTTTGTAAATTTCTTGTCATAAAAATCCAACGCACACACCTTGGAGGTGACAACCGGTCACAAAATATGCACACAGTTGGCCTGGACACATTAAAAAAGGCTGTAGATATTCAGGGAGAAGTGTTCATGGGAACGTCATCCCCCCCCCTCACTCCGACCAGCTGACTATCAATCGGGTAAGTGGTTGCAGAGACAGAGAAAATTATCATGGACGTACGTACGTATGGACAGATGGACAACCCCAAAAATAATGCCTCCGGCGACATTGTCAGAGGCATCATAAAAACCTTTTTCAGAAGTTTACCGCCGTTGATGCAATATCTTTTATACGAGCTTATTTAATATGTTAAATTAGTTCTTCATACCTGTTGTAGGTGTCCTTTAAGATGTCCTTAAAATCAGTAAGTTTCCTGTTTGGTGTGATTTTAAATTTTGTTTGAGAGTCAGACAGGCAGACAGACTGAAAAAATTGCCTAACTCCTCTCTGTGCATGTGCGATCGGGATGAGCTTCAGTACATTTTGCTAAATTCCGAGCCAAAGTACTCCTAAGCTGCAGGTTCGTGTTCCGATTCATGTCCAAATTCATATTCTACAGTGTTCAAAATATAGAATTCAATTTAAATTAGGTTGTTCCTCAATCATAGATTGACATCTCAAGACAGACACGGACAGACACAGACAGACATATAGATGGAGTGAACCAATTGCTTAACCTCACTTTTCGCTTCGCATGCACGGAGTAAAAATTCTACCTTGACAGACATGGAGTATAAATAACAAAACAGGCTTTCACCATGTAGTGTTAGCATCTGTACCATCTGCTAACACAAATTAGGAAATTCGTACTGAACATGTAAATACAAACACTATATTAGAAAGCTCAATGGTATAATAAAATTAAAAATGGCCATTATTTTTTTTAAAAAAACAATGGTTCCTTTATGTTATACGCAACCTTATTGCTCACATCTGGTTTGAGAGGTTTTTCCTTTTTTATTTTCTACGGTGATCTAAAGCACGTTAATCTTTACAGTACGTTGATTACAAAAAAATGAGGAGACGATGGACAAATCAACACAGTTTATGTGATTTGAACTTGGAATCCCAGCACTAACACAAAACAAGCCAACTGAGATTGGGAATGCTCAAAATTTTGCAGATTTTTTTTATTATCAAGGTGTCAAAAGGTCATGTACATGTGAGGGAGCAAAGGGTCAACAGACAGAAAGTGGGGTGAAGAGGAAGCAGGAAGACAAGAATACAAGGATGTACAACATTACAAGAACATTACAACATCCCCTCTTCCTGTGCAGGCTGGAGTTCCTCAAGGTAGCGTTCTGGGCCCTGTTCTTTTTCTGGTTTTCATCAATGATCTCTCGGACTCTCTGGAAAATCCTCTATTTCTCTTTGCCGACGACTCCACCCTCTGCCGTACCATCTGTCATCGCTCAGACCGGCAAGCAGCAGCTTCTTCACTCACTGCAGATCTGGATAAAATCACAAACTGGTCCAACACGTGGAACATGTCTTTCAATCCAGACAAATCTCACACTCTCACTATGTCTCTTCGAAAGGACCGTTTAGAAAACCCCCCCATCCACTTTCTCAACAATCCTCTGGAAGAAGTCTTTTCTTTCAAGCTTCTAGGTCTCACTATCTGCCATGACCTTTCCTGGGAAAGTCACATTTCCAACCTCGCCTCAAAAGCCAGTCGCCGACTGGGAATCCTCCGTCGTGCAAAGTCCTTCCTCGGCCCTCTTGAGCTCCTGACCACTTACAAAGCTTTTGTCCATAGCCTGATGGAGTACTGCTCTCCCCTCTGGGCTGGTGCTCCTGCCTCCCACCTTTCTCGGCTTCACGCTGTCGAAACCAGGGCATTTAAGATCATCGGCATCTCCCGCAATGAAGCTGAGTCTTTGGGCCTCTCACTCAATCACCGCAGGTTGGTCGGTGGTCTTTCTGTCTTCTACCGACTCCTCTCCAGCCTTGCCCCCCCTGCTCTCTCTGCGATTTGTCCCCACCACATTCCCACAGGGCGCTCAAGGTCCGCCAGCAACCCCCTTCTGGTAAAACTACCAAAATCACGAATCACTGCTCATCTTCACTCTTTCATTCCTCTTTTTTCCCGCCTTTGGAATAAACTTCCTCACTCTATTCTTTCCCATTCTTCCCTCCAGGCTTTCAAAACAGCTGTTCACCACCACCTCTTATCTTCCCCCATCCAAATCCTCGATCTTTTCTACCCCCGATAATCCACCCAAGCCCACTTCCTTGATTTATCCTGCTTTCGTTCCTGAAAGTCCCTGAAATGTCCATCTTCTCTTCGCCATGTTCCCCGTCCCATCCCCATCCCTCTCCCTTCCACAGTTCACCTAATGTGTCTGTTCCCCACTGTTTTGTCCCTTCCACTCCCGCCCCTCTTGTCTCATGCCTCCTTGCTGTGAGTTGTGTGTTAGCTCTCATACGAGCCTCGACCAAGGTATACAAAAAAAAAAAAAAAAAAAACTGCAGGTGAAAGCAGACAAGGTCTCAGCGGGTATAGAAAAGCTCACAGGTTGAAATGGGAAAGACCATGATGTGGTGGGAAGCAGATCTGAAGGCTTGGAGGGAAGAGCACGAGATGACAGACTCGGGACGACAGTTTCACGTGTGAGAGAAGTGCGGGATTAATCAAATGAGGTGAGCATTGAACTTATCTTGTATTCAATTGATTTGGTCTACAATCATCCACAAATCCTGCTTACCTGCATCCATACTCCAAATGTCACTGTTTAATCAGCGATATGAACTCGACCAGCCTGCTTCATCCGCTAAAGGATGAAAGCCTCCGCCAACATCGTCCATTCTGTTCTATTCAATGTGATTTGAGGCCATTGTACTCCAATAAATATTTCAATTTTATCCTCTCCATCTGATATTTGGCCGACTCTGCTTCTTCCAGGGCCTTCTCTAGCTTTCAGCTATCTAACTCTTGTCATCCACTGTTTGTCCGTTGTTCTTGGAAAATTGTGTCCTCTGTGTCTGTCTGGCTCAGTTGCATTTCAGTTTTTTGATTGTGATCAGAATGTCCATTTTGTTTTCCATCTGATTAATTTGTTTCTCTTCCTGTCACTTCTTGTATGGATTATATCAATGAAACAAGCAGAAATTTTTTTGTTCAACAATGGACAAAAAAAACTTTGCAATTTGGAATGACAAATTACTTGGGCCACTTTTTCTCCTTTATTTCCCAAAACATCAAACCTTATTTCACGTGGTCCCATCCAGGCTATTTAGCTTGCCTCTGAACTGTTTGTTAGTTCATTATCGCCATTAACAAGAAGTGCTTAACGCAAGGCCTTTAAAATCATTGATATCTCCGGCAATGAAGCTGAGAGTCTGTGTCAATTCCTTTCTCATCGCAGACAGGTTGGTGATTTCTCTGTCTTCTACCACCTCCTTTCTAATCTTGCATCCTCTGCTCCTTCCATGGCTTGCCCCCCTCCGATCCCAGGTTTCTGCAGGGCATACGCAGCCCACCATTGACCCAATACTGGTGAAACTCCCAAAATCCAGGGTCACTGCTCACCTCTACTCATTTGCTACTCATTTTTTTTCTTGCCTGTGGAACCAACTTCGAAAGTCTATTCAATCCCTCCAGGGCTTCATAACTCCAGTTCACCACCATCTCAGGTCATCCCCATGATCTTTTCTCCTCTCATTGACCCTCCCCAAGCCCACCTCTTTCTGTGTTTCCAGGTTATCAGGTCTCCTCTCACCCTCACTCCCAACACCACCCCTCCACCCACTTGTGATCTGTCACCTTCCTCTTTTTTTTTTTTTCATTTCTGTTTCTTCCACAATTTTCCCTTCCAATCCTGTGATTGAACGTTTGCACCTGCATCCAGCTTATTCACAGCTCGTGTCCTCTTCCCCCTCCCCTTGATCCCGTTCTTCCCAATCTCCTTTTTTCCTCCAGGTCTTATTATATTGTGTCCCTCTGTTGGTGTTTTCCACCTCCTCCCCTATTTCCACTGTTCCTTTAGTTGTAATATTTCGGTCCATTCTGTGTTATAGTTTGGCCCGTAGCTCCTCCAAGAGCAAAGACTCTGTACACAAATAAAGTGTTTTTGTTCACTTTCTTAAGGCTATGCCCAAAATTAAGGAAAAAAAAAGATTGTGTAGTGTTATAGTCCAATCATAAATGGCTTGTTTTTTATAATATCGTGGAATTTATAGATCATTTAAAGTACTACAAACCTCATGTCTATGCAGTACTGATAATATGATTACCCCCCCCCCCCACAACCCCCCATAGGACTTCGCGCAAAACGGGGGTTTATGGATTGGGTCTTGATTTTCGTGTTCATGCGTGCGTGTGTCCGCAACTATATCTCGGACATGCATGGACCGATTTTATTAGTACTTGGCACAAAGACAACAAATGATGGTATACATATGCACATCAATTTGTTTCATAATGGAATCAAAGATGGCTGACTGGCAGCCATTTTAGTTGTAAAAAAAACCCGATGTTGAACATGTCCTCATCTATGTCATGGATATGCATTTAATGATATTAATCAAGCTTGGCCCACAGACACAGAATGAGAGTGCACATATCATATGCATGTCATTATTTTCGAGATCGGCTGCAAGATAACCGACTGGTGGCCATTTTGTTACTTATGTGTCCCCAACCGTTTCTCAGACATGCATGGTCCAAATTTGTTTTAACTTGGCACAAGCACAGAAGATGTGGGCATACATATTACATAAGCAACTCACTTTGTTTTGTGATCTCATCAAAAATGGCCAACTGATAGACTGGCGGCCATTTTAGTTGTAAAAAAAACCAGGTATCGAACACATCCTCCACCATCCCTCAGACAAGCATTCACCAATGTTGTGCAAACTTCACACATGGATAAAGAATGGTTGCTTACATAAACACGTCATTTTTTTTAGAGATCAGATCTAAGATGGCCGACTGGCGACCATTTTAGTTGTAAAAAAAAACAACCCAATGTTGAACACATCCTCAATCATTTCTCTGACAAGCATATATCAATGTTGTTCAAACTCGGCACACAGATAATGAATGATGAGTTACATAAACATGTCATTTGTTTTCAAGATCAGATCCAAGATAGCTGAATGGCAGCCATTTTGTTACTTCAATGTGTCCACAACCATTTCTCAGACATGCATTATCTGATTTTGTTCAAACTTGGCACGAGCACAGTACATCATGGCGTATGTGTGCACCTCACTTTATTTTACGATCTGATCAAATATGGCTGACTGGTAGACTGGTGGCCATTTTACTTGTACATAAATGTCGTTAACCCTTTAAATTCGGACAGCAAAGTTACAAAAACAACGGGGGTGGTGACATTTTTTTTTTTTGGTCTTTTTATACTTGTTGCATGTATTTTAACAACTTCATCAATTGCACAATTTTTACATATTTCAAAGCATTTGCTTGGTATTAAAATACTGATTTTATTGCACTATTAAAATGAAATCCTTGAGCAGCTTGCATTTTTTTGCAGTGAATAATAGAAGTTTCTTGAATAGAATAGTGAATAATAGAACTCTAGAAGTTTCTAGTTTGCTGTAGAAACAATAAGAGGTTTCGGATGTTAGTGTGCAAGGCTCTAATTTGAGGCAGGCGTTAAGTCTACAAGTCCAATAACTGCAGGATCTCTCATAGAAAAGCCAATATGAGCTCTCATGGAAGAATAGGAATAAGAAGCTATGGCCACATCATGAAGCTTTGGAACAAAATTCCCTGAAGTTCATCATGTTTGGAATAAAAACAAACAAACATATCGTTTGGTGGGGATATATCCTTGATCTGCATGCAGATTTACAATAGTATATGTACAAGTTTCTCCATTAATCTTGAATAAGTTTTCAAAACCATATTCATACCATAATATTGTGAAATCCCAACCAAGATAAATATTCATGAAGATGAATGATCGACATAACAAACAAGATTGATTCTAACAAGTGTCTAATGTGAAGAAGATGCTGTAAATGCTTGATGGGCCTCGTTCTGTCAGTCACCTCGTTAGTTTGTTTTCATGTGAAATAAAAATGGACAGTTAACAGCAGTGGAGGCAAGGTGGTCTTTACATGAATTTTAAGGGGTTGGGAGACAATCAACAAACCAAAGAACATGCTGACATGATCCTGGAGTTACAGAGTCATGATAGAAGTGTTCATAATATAATCACAAACAGACTAGGTCATGTGATGTGATCCCTGGCAGTAGAATAGAATAAGTACTCGGTAATAATTGATGCATGTTAAATGCATTAAATAAATGATTGTTAGTAAAAACAATGCAAGTACTCCGTCAATAACACCAATTAACTCACTAAATTATATTATCAATCGTCAACAATTAGAAATCAGCTCATGTGTCCTAAAGAAAATCAGGAAAATCAGGAAAATCGTGTCCAAATAATCAGGATGACATCAGCTGACATGTCCTAAAAACCTGCTCTGTTGCTCTTTCACATCTTCCTCTGCCCTTTTCACCCTGTCATTTGTGCGAGGTCATCTTCCATCTGCTTGGAAATCCACCAACATCACTCCACTACATACATTAAAAAAAGGAGCAAAAACTGATCCCCTTTACTGCAGAACTATCAGCTGACTTCCAATCAACAGCAAAGGTCATGGAATCCATCATTGAAGTTGATATGAAATCCTTCCTATTTTCCAACAACCTCATCTCAGATCACAAATTTGGTTTCAGACAAGGTAACTGCAACTTGGACATGCTGCTTCTACTCACCCAACAATGGATGGATGCCCTCAATGTCAGATATGAAATCAGGGCTATCTCTCCAGACATATCTCATGCTTTTGATACAGTCTGGCATCCTGCCTTGCTCTCCAAACTGTCTGCCCATGGCATCCATGGTCAAGTACACACAAGGTTCATGACTTCCTCTACTCTCGTAGCCAAAGTGTGGCACTCAACGGAATTCTTACGTCTGCTCTCCTTCTTTTTCCAATTTTCCAGTTTTCTCTCCTTGGAGTTTCCTTCTGTATCCATCTTGTCTGCTCCATACATCCTCTGTGTCCAACATGTCCATCCCATGCATGTGTGTTTTGCATGTGTGTCATATACTGTATATATATATATATATATATATATATATATATATATATATATATATATATATATATATATATATATATATATATATATATATATATATATATATATATATATATATACACACATACATACACATACACACACACACACACACACACACACACACACACACACACACACACACACACACACACACACACACACACACACACACACGCACACACACACACGCAAAACACACACACATACTTATATAAGGACCCCATGCAGGAATTTATTTCTGTTTATTAAATTTCTATATGAGGTTTATCTCCAATATACTTACAAAAACACCTATACACACCTACACAAACCTAAACACACCTACACACACACACAGAGTGAGGAGGGGTCCGGGGGAGAGTGAGGAGGGGTGGGGGGAGAGGAGGGAGGGAGAGTGAGGAGGGTGGGGCAAGGAGGGAGGGAGAGTGAGGAGGGGTGTGGGAGTGAGGAGGGAGAGTGAGGAGGGGTGGGGGTGAGGAGGGGTGGGAGGAAGAGTGAGGAGGGGTGTGGGAGAGGAGGGAGGGAGAGTGAGGTGGGAGGGAGAGTGAGGTGGGAGTGAGAGTGAGGAGGGTGGGGGAGAGTGAGGAGGGGTGGGGGAGAGGAGGGAGGGAGAGTGGGGAGGGGTGTGGGGGAGAGGAGGGAGAGTGAGGAGGGGTGGGAGGAAGAGTGAGGAGGGGTGGGGGAGAGGAGGGAGGGAGAGTGAGGTGGGAGGGAGAGTGAGGTGGGAGGGAGAGTGAGGTGGGAGGGAGAGTGAGGAGGGTGGGGGGAGAGTGAGGAGGGGTGGGGGGAGAGTGAGGAGGGGTGGGGGAGAGGAGGGAGGGAGAGTGAGGAGGGTGGGGGAGAGGAGGGAGGGAGAGTGAGGAGGGGTGGGGAGGAGAGGAGGGAGGGAGAGTGAGGAGGGGGAGAGTGAGGAGGGTGGGGGCAGAGTGAGGTGGGGTGGGAGGGAGAGTGAGGTGGGAGGGAGAGTGAGGTGGGGTGGGGGAGAGGAGGGAGGGAGAGTGAGGTGGGGTGGGGGCGAGGAGGGAGGGAGAGTGAGGTGGGGTGGGGCGAGGAGGGAGGGAGAGTGAGGAGGGGTGGAGGGGAGAGGAGGGAGTGAGAGTGAGGAGGGTGGGGAGATGAGGAGGGAGTGAGAGTAAGGAGGGTGGAGGGAGGGAGAGTAAGGAGGGGGAGGGAGGGAGAGTAAGGAGGGTGGAGGGGGTGAGGAGGGAGGGAGAGTGAGGAGGGGTGGGGGTGAGGAGGGAGTGAGAGTAAGGAGGGGGAGGGAGAGTAAGGGGTGGTAGAGGGGAGGCGAGGAGGGATGGAGAGTGAGGGGTGGGGGAAGGGAAGGCAGCGGGTGGTGGTAGAAAGGGAAGTCAGATGTGCGGTGGAGCGTTAATTACGATTCATACTGCCTCATCAAAATGCTTCTGCATGGAATATCAGTGAAGATGGAAACAAACTAATGTCTGAAATCCATTTTCCTCCAGTCAAACCATAAATACCGCTCGGAGACAAACACCTATCAACCCCACACAGACACAAGCACACACCTTATTAGTGCTTCGCTGATATCGGCAATTCTTCAGGAATCGGAAGATTGGAGTCAGTGTGATTACCAATTACAGTACATACTGTATACAACCTATAAACCTTGAGTAGCTTTCACCCTTGTTTTGGGGGAATTTCAATGAACAAATTATAAAAACAACATTGCATTGTAGATGTTTCAGCGAGATGTGCATAAACATCAATCTGTATAAACAGCTGCCAATCGTCATGTGACGCGTGGAAAAAAGATTGGCTCTGTAATTTAGAAAACACATTAATATGGCAATCGTCTCATAAATCGGGTGTTATCAAATATATTTTGCTTGGAAACTCACAAAGAGAAACCATATAACCTTTGTAAATCATATACCTCTACCTTGCAGCAATTGCCAACTGTACATCCTGATCGGGACACAAACTGCACCGCAGTCAACTGTAGGGTGCACATCAAGTGGCTTAAGCACTCAAGCAAGCACTCCATTTAAATTGTTGACAGAGAACGACTGGCCAGGCTGTGGCTACCACCACATAGGACCCTTTAATTTTAAAGCCAGTCTTCACCTTGCCCGCAGCAGGAAAATAAATTGAAATGAATTCGTTCAAATAATGACTTCATCAAAAAAAAAGAGTTGCTGTTCAATGTAAAACAACCATCGAGACATCGCAAGGTTCAATCGCCCATGAAATAAACATTTCAGATAATCCCCAACGTAGCCTGCTCGTCTATACACACGTCACGTGGTACATCGGTTCGCGGTCCATGCAAACATTATAGCTTTATTTTAAAATGTCCATTTTTCACCAGATTTGCTTTGATTCCTTGTGGAGAACCTTGCGAAACCTCCAAAAATATAGGCACAGATCTGGCAGACACATTGGATAAGCAGTCGCTCTGGGGAACAGGGCACGATGTCAAGCAGTGAATGCATTCAATCATCCAGCTCAATTAAGCGAGTTAATTTTGGTACATTCCTAAATCTTTTGTTCATGCAATATAATTCTCCAAACAGTAGAAAAAGATAAGTTTAATGCTTTGAAAATTTCACATTTTCTTGTGCATATATATGGAGGAGGAAGGACCATAGCCTTACTTGCTTAAAGTAAAAAGGTATATTGGCTTAGTTATAAGACTCGTTATTTATTTAACATCAGATTTCACTCCAGATTTCGACACTTCTTTAGTCCGTATGATATCCGATCCTCAAAACGAAATAATATTTCGATGATATACTTTAATTAGTCCATTACAGTGGATCGTGGAAAATTGCATTATATAATGCAGGAAATCACTCCAACCCCCTAATTTGAAAACTATAGCACTTACAAAAGCAATGTCTACAGTGATTCATAGCTATGATGAACAGGCATTTGATAATATAATTGAGGAAAGTGAAAAAAAAAAAACTTTGTCGTGAAGAAATCGTTGCGGCCTGTTCCACGTCGAGAAATGGTTGAGAAGGCCAAAAAAATATGACAGCTTCAGACCCCAGTGACGTGACCTCAGATATGTCTTAAGACCCCATAGGTAGCGGCGACCAAGGAGACGCCTGATAATGGTTAAAATTAAATAAGGCCATTAATTATCTTCAAAAGGGGTGTTTTAACCCAAACACCCAATTTTCAGACATGCACTTCCTTGGAGTTTTCTTTGTATGCATATAAAGTTTCAGGCTGATAGGTTGCATGGTTTTGGAGTTATGCAGGGGATACAGTGACACACACACATTTATTCCTGGAGATATACATGGCATATATATATATATATATATATATATATATATATATATATATATATATATATATATATATATATATATATATATATATATCTCTTCCTCTTTCGGCTGCTCCCGTTAGGGGTCGCCACAGCGGATCATCCGTATGATCCGCAT
>NC_140970.1:33146377-33178877 GCF_056783735.1 Eptatretus burgeri | reverse complement strand
AAGCCTCATCAAACTCACTCATTCACCTAACCTCACCCATGAAACTCACTCATTCACCCAAATTCACTCATTTAACCAACCTGGGCATGAGAAAATGCGTCCAAACCGTCAAATCTCGCGCAATCATGCGTGATTTGGAACGAGATGAAAACAGACAAAATGGCCACCGCAGAATTACCAGTGATTTCTACAGATTTCTGCGGACAAAAACAGTAGTTCCAGTTGAGAAAACTAGTAGAGAAGCTAGTACAAATTGTATAAAATAACAGGAATCACCGGTGATTCGCCAGCCGGGCAGGTAAGGCAGTATTGTGTACCCGTCCAGCACAAAAGTTAGGTGCCATTGGCGAATGGGCGGCCGTTAATTTGCACCCCTGGTGTAAAAGCAGTGTTGGAACAGACTGTTGCTGCACCCTCTGAAGGATTATTTGGACAATATTGCACTGCAGGAAGTAGAATATTGCTCTCATAATGGTAAGAAAAAGACAATTAACAAAGGAAGACAGACAGACCATGACAACCCTTGAAAGTTAAGGTCTTTCCTTTAGAGAAATTGCAAAGGAAGCCAAGGTGTCATTGGGTACATTTTCATACACCATCAATAGGCACTTGGAAACTGGAGGAAACTCTGACAGGAAGAAGTCTGGCAGACCCTAAGCCACAACACAATCAGAAGACAAGTTTGTCAGAGTCAACATCTTGCATGATAGGCATCTCACAGGACAGCAGCTTCAAGCACAGTTTAACACTGGTCAAAGTAAGGAAGTCTCAGTTTGAACTGTGAAGAGAAGACTTCGAGATGCAGATTTGACAGGTCGAGTGGCAGTAATAAAGCCATTGCTAAGATGGCAAAATAATAAAAAGAGACTTGCTTGGGCCATGAAGGACCACCAGTGGACCACTGAAAACTGGAAGAAGTGGACCAATGAATCAAAATTTGAAATCTTCGGTTCATCACGCAGGGTTTTTGTACGCCGTCGAGTAGGTGAAAGGATGGTTCCCTCAGTGTGTGACACCAAATGTCAAACATGGTGGAGGAAGCGTGATGATCTGGGGCTCTTTTGCTGGATCCAGAGTCAGCGACTTGCACAGAGTGACTGGCACCCTGAACCAAAATGGTTACCACAGCATTTTGCAGCACCATGCAATAACCTCTGGTCAATGCTGAGTTGGTCAGGGGTTCATCCTACAGCGAGATAACGACCCAAAACATACCTCCAGGCTATGTCAGAACTACCTTGGAAGAAAAGAACAAGACGGTAGGCTTCAAATCATGGAATGGCCAGCACAATCTCCAGACTTAAACCCAATTTAGCTGGTTTGGGATGAACTGGACAGAAGGGTGAAAGCAAAGCAACCTACAAGTGCAACATATTTGTGGGAACTTCTGCAACAGTGTTGGGAAGAACTTTCCGAACAATATTTGATTTCCATTGTGGAAAAAATGCCACGAGTATGTTCGGCTGTTATATCTGCAAAAGTTGGCTCCTTTGATGAGTCAAAAATTTAGATCAAATTTTGTTCAACAAAACGATTCCATGGTTTATTTTTTTTATCTGCAATTGTTTATTTGTTCTCTGCTTTAATTTCAGAGTACATTGAAACATTAAACTGCTTAAATTTCAGTAAAAACTGGAAAAATGGGGGTGTTCTAAAACTCCAGACTAGGAGAGTATATATATATATATATAATATTATATGTAGATATATATATATATATATATATATATATATATATATATAATATTATATGTAGAGATATATATAATATTATATGTAGATATATATATATATATATATATATATATATATATATATATATATATATATATATATATATATATATATATATATATATATATATATATATATATACACACACACACATGTTTTATCTCCACACAGGTGCTGAAGCATCTGGTTACCAGTCAACGTCAGGCCTGTCCAGCCAGTTTGTGAAGGGCTCAAAGAAGAGTACAAAGTCTCAAGAAACCATTTTTCTGTCTGTCACACCTCTGCCTATACCAGTACCCCCAATGTCAGTATGCATCTTCCATGCTAGGTTATTTTTTTCAAATTCTAGATCTTCAATATACAGTGGTGAGAAAAAGTTTGTGAACCCTTCAAAAAATTTTGTATTCCTGCATAAATTTGACCTAAAATGTGATCATATCTTCATCTTCATCTCAGTCCAAATGATAAAAATGTGATCAGATCGTCATCTTCATGCAAGTCCAAATAATAGATAAAGAGAATCTGATTAACAAATAGCATACAATTTGCTTTTTTACTATTTTCATTTATAAATTGAGCAAAATGATCAAACATTAAATTTCTTTGTCAGAAAACGTATGTGAACCTTTACATTCAGTAACTGGTGGCACCCCTTGAGCAGCAATAACTTCAACCAAACGTTTCCTGGAACTCTTGATCAGTCTTGCACATCGACTTGGAGAAATTTTGGTTCATTCCTCCTTGCATAACTTGCACAACACAACACACAACTCAGAGATATTTGTTGGCTTTCTTGCATGAACTGCTCACTTCAGGTTCTGCCAATTTCAATTGAGTTAAGGTCTGGACTTTGACTTGGCCATTCCAAAATGCAAAATCTCTTCTACTTCAGCCATTATGTTGTAGATTTACTTGTGTGTTTAGGATCGTTATCTTGCTGCATGACGCACTTTAACTGTTAAGCTTCAGCTCATGTATGGGTACCCCAACATTCTCCTGTCGAAGTTGCTGGTACAATCCAGAATTCATGGTTCCATCAATGATGGCAAACCTTCTGGAGGCAGCAAAGCAGTCCCAAACCATGATACTCCCACCACCATGCTTCATGGTTGGGATGAGGTTCTTATGTTAGAATGCAGTGTTTGGTTTTCGCAAAACATAACGTTTCTCATGTCAGCTAAAAAACAAAGTAAGGCTGTGTCCAAGGAAAGCAAACCTATCATTCCCTCTGGTGTAACTGGTAGGAGACGATTGATAAACAGAAGAAAATCAAGGTTACCCAGTTTGTCAGGCTTGGAACTTCTAAGTTCCACTTTTGACTTTGACTTTTGACTTTGACACTTTTGACTTTGTCCACAGAACATTCTTCTAATAGCCTTCTGGATAATCCAGGTGGTCTTTGGCAAACTTGAGATGGGTGGCAATGTTCTTCTTGGATAGAAATGGTTTCCTCCTTGCTATCTTCCCATGCACACCATTCTTATTCAGTATTTTCCTGATGGTGGACTGATGAACACTGACATTAGCCAATGCAAGAGAGGCCTGCAGATCCTGAGACATTGCCCTCGGGTTCTTTGTGACCTGGATCATTGTACGCCTTGCACTTGGAGTGATTTTCGTTGGATGACCGTTCCTGTAAAGAGTAACAATGGTGTTGAATTTTCTCCATTTGTACACTATCTGCCTGACAGTGGATTAGTGGAGCCCAACATCTTTAAAAATGGTTTTGTAATCCTTTCCAAATTGATGAGCATCAATAACTCTTTTTCTGAGGTCCTCAGAAATCTCTTTTGATCAGGGTATGACACACTTCCACAAACCTGTGTGGTGAAGACCAGACTCTGATGGTGATGAACAAAGTTTATGTTTTTCATACAGGGCAGGGTTACACAAACTCACTCCTGATTGTCATCCCATTGATTGAAACACCTGACTGTAATTTCTCCCTTAATTGAGCTGATTAACTAGGAGGTTCACATACTTTTTTTGACAAGGAAATTGAATGTTAAATAATTTTGCTCAACATATAAATGAAAAGAAGATTTTTTTGTGCCATTTGTTTAATCAGGTTCTCTTTATCTGTTATTAGGACTTAGATGAAGATCTGATCACATTGTAGGTCAAATTTATGCAGAAATACATAAAATTCTGAAGTGTTCACAAACTTTTTCTCACCACTGTATCTGTATCGAAAGAGAACAAAGCTAGGATTCAAAAATTACCCCCGTGTGGGGGTGACGGTCATCTCTACAATACAACAAGTTCTCAAAGTTCAGTTATGACTGAAGACTACTGCGCAGTTCTACTGCTCAGCTCGAACTGCGCAGTTTGGTTAAAGATGACTCAGCATTTTGGCGCGCGTGCACGAAATTATATTTTGAAAATAAATGCCGACGTTTATATTTCGGGTTTTAAAACTTTTGCACCTTCGGCGGAAAATGTATTGTTGTGGTTGAGGAAATTTGCAAACCACCATTCAGGTCCCGTAGGTGAGATATCTCTGTAAGTACATGTGTAGTCAGCCCCAAACCCATTGTTTAGAGGGAATAAATGTGATTAATTCGGGCTGCGACCCTTTGAGATAGCCGTTTCTCTGTTCTATCTTTATTTTGAACCAACCACGTCTCAACCGCCATCACACAACAACCACCAACCACAACGCCGCTTCACAACAACAACAACGTCAACAGCCACGATCTTTACCTTCACAACTCGCTCCTGCAAACATCGCATCACCGCCATTCCAAATGTCGCCATGGCCATATACCACCACAATAAACCCTCCACCACCTTCACCTCTCCTCCTTCCACCGCCATTCCCGCACCACTTGTGAACGCCGAGCGTCAGGCTGTCCTGGCCTCGTACGGGACGCGCGCCGAACCGCGAGTGCAAAGTGCGGCGTTTCCGTGGAGAATTCGGATCAAGAATGATAACGCCCACTTCTGATCCATCCAATCAGCAAGCGCGGGGCGGTTTGGCCCCGCCTCCAGGCGCATCGGAGTAGAATCGGGATATGCAAATTCTCGGATCAGGGGAGACTCATGCCCCTTTTCCTCCGTCCAATGGGCGAGCGTGGCTCCACCCCCGAGCTCGTTCTGATCCAGAAATTTGCATATGGGTTCTCCTGCCGGCCTATAAAGTGCCGAGCGCAGGGTCGAGTCGGGCTCGGAAGAATCAGTCTGGAGAGGTCGGAGAGCTGAGTGGAGCTCGCAGTCTGTCGGGGTTCGCAGTCTGCCGGGGTTCGCAGTCTGTCGGGGTTCGGAGTCGAGTCTGTCGGGGAGCTGCAGAGAGAGGAAGCCTGGAGCTTGGAGCGCGGTCGAGTCGGTTTGAGCGCAGAGTCGGCCTTGGAGGAGTGGGGAGTCAGCCTTGGAAGGGCGAAGAGAGTTTTGGGGCAGAGTCGGGTTGGAGCGCGGAGTGGAGTCGGGAGGCGAGGGCGTACAGGTGGTTTGCTGCAGTCGGCTGACGAGAATTGGGGAAGAGACCGAATAGCTCGGGTCCGAGGCAAGGAAGACGGCGGTCGACGACGAGCTCGCAGTGGAATCGCTCGTCGCGGGACCCAAGCAAGCCAGCTATCCTCTTTCCCCAGAGCATCAACAATTCCCCCCTTTTTTCCCCCCGCACTGAGATAGTGCAAAAAGGGGGGCCCCGTTCCCACCCCACTCCAAGCAGTGCCAACGAAACCCGCGAAGGAGCGCAGAGTCGGGGCGCCGCCGCGCCACCACATTGGCGGCTCATCACAAAGACACGGGTAGGATCCACCCGGTCTCGCGGACCTGACCGCTCTTTCAGGTCCCGCGCAAATATTGGCCCACAGGCCCCGTCTGCCCCCTTGTCTTTGAGCGTGGCCCTTTTCTTTTGCTTTTGAGTAAATGTGTTGTTGGCGCCGTCTGTAAAGTAAAACTGTGTAAGTGTTGCCGTGTGCACGCGTAGTCGGTTGTAGGTCTGCATTGTTGTGTTTCTTTTGTCGCATTTGATATATGTGCATTTTGTTTAATTGTATATGTGTGCTCTCCGTGTGCCGCGGAATAAATGTGCATCCTGTTGAACTGTTTTCCCGTTTCGCTTCGTCTTTTCTTTAATTGAATCTCCATCTTGCTTCACGTAACGGGTTCGTCGTGGGCTTAATACGCCCGATAATTAATCGGAACCGTCGAGGCCGACGATAACACCGCTCGGTTATCCCGATAGTACGGAATGGGTCGTTTAAGTGGCCCGTGTCCGGAGTCGACCTGCAGCGAGGTGCGATCGCCCGGTCTACCCTCCGCTTGGGTACTGAGGTAGGTCGAGTTTGGTGAACAACCCTATCCAACGCGGGGGGCCGATTGGCACGATCGTGGTGAGGCCGAAAGGCCCACCCATGACTAGCTCCTTGCGTTAGTCCGAGAGGGTCACGACAGAATTGTCCGTCCGGTGGGCGACGTGCCGCGATTCGAGTTACATGGCCGTTCGCACGCCGGCGGGCGCGAATTCGCAACAGTATAAATATAAAATTACCCCCGTGCGGGAGTGACCGTCATCTCTGCAAGAAATAATACCACAAGTTCTCAATGTTCAGTTATGACCGAAGACTACTGCGCAGTTCTACTGCGCAGCTCCACTGCGCAGTTTGGTTAAAGATGACTCGGCATTTTGGCGCGCGTGCATGAAATTATATTTTGAAAATAAATACCGACGTTTACATTTCGGGTTTTGAAACTTTTGCACTTTCGGCGGAAAATTTATAAATATAATATACAAGGTCAGCTGCTATGGAATGACCCCATTCACTAACTTTTACCATGCCCAGTAGAGAATATATAGCCTCCTGAAGGTAGGGCAGTTTTTGCAAACTTTGAAATCACGTGACGCGAAAACGAAAGCGAAATTCGAAAATCCGGCCTGACCAAATTTAGATATTGTCCCATACATTCATATGCCACAATCAAATTCAAGATTGCCTGAGAAATGTAGGAGGAGATAGATTTTGAAAATCGTCATTTTCGCATTTTTTGCCAACTTTGAAGTCACGTGACATGAAAACGATAGCGAATATCGAAAATCCGGCCCGATCAAAATTTAGATATTGTCCCATAGATTCATTCAATCAAATTGAATGAATCAAATTGAGTCCCAATCAATGAGTCCCAATCAAATTCAAGATCGCTTGAGAAATGGAGGAGGAGATCGATTTTGAAAAGTCATTTTCGCATTTTTTGCCAACTTTGAAGTCATGTGACACGAAAACGAAAGCGAATATCGAAAATCCGGCCCGATCAAAATTAAGATATTGTCCTATAGATTCATTCAATCAAATTGAATGAATCAAATCGAGTCCCAATCAATGAGTCCCAATCAAATTCAAGATCGCTTGAGAAATGGAGGAGGAGATCGATTTTGAAAAGTCATTTTCGCATTTTTTGCCAACTTTGAAGTCATGTGACACGAAAACGAAAGCGAATATCGAAAATCCGGCCCGATCAAAATTTAGATATTGTCCCATAGATTCATTTGCTGCAATCAAATTCAAGATCGCTTGAGAAATGGCGGAGGAGATAGAATTTGAAAATCGTCATTTTCGCAACTTCAAAGGCCTCGTGAACTTGACCTTCGGTGACCTTGACAGTCATACCATCGTGTACGTCTCATCGAACTCTATTAGGATCACTAATGACCAGATCTCCCGCTTCAACTTCATTGTGAACGGACGGACGGACGGATCGAAGGACATCGACACCCATATTATTAGGTCATGCTCGAAGAGATGACCTAAAAAGGCTAAAAATGTGTTTTATATTTATATTTCATTTCTCCTTCCTTCCTTCTTTGCGAATCGTATCGGCGTTTTTGACTATCTTCCAGATCACGTGATGATCAAACGGGAAGGAAATTCAAAAATCTGTCCGTTCAGATACAAGATAATATTTTTTACTATCATAATCAATAAACAGTTGCTGAATATCTTGTAGAATGGCAGACTAGATATGTTTTGAAAATGGCGATTTTTATAACTTTCGTGACCTCGTGACCTTGACCCGGACAAAAGTTATATAGTTGTGCAACACTCATCGACCTCTACCCACATACTAAGTTTCATCAAGATCGGAAAGAAAAATTGTTGACGGACGGACGGACATTTGGTCCGGCTTTATTAGGTCATCTCGGTAGAGATGACCTAAAAAAAAGCGGAATAAAGAAAGAAAAAAAATACTACAATGAACAACTAGTCTTACTGGTGAAGAAAAGTGTTGATCTGTTTCAGTAGACAGGTAGAAAATGGTCGAAATCAACAGGACATTGATCAAGGTATGTTAAAGAAATGTTAAAGGGTTAACTCTTTCCTCTTTTTTTTGCTCCGACAAAGGATTAGCACCTAAAACTTCACCTTCCTCTTGCTTCCCATGGCAGTTAGCATACCTCAACCAACATCCTGTCGATTTCATCAATTGTTTGAAATAAACATTAAAAACTCCAGACGTTTGAGATATTAAGCAGTATCGATGGAAAGGAAACACTGCCATTTAGCACATTACCAATTATTTTTTTTTAAAAACATGTGTGAACATCATTTTTATAACAAGAAAGTGCTTGTACAATATCACATCCCTGAATCAGATCAACGTTTCAATACTCGGTTGCACAAAGTGAGTTTGACTCGAGTCCTACAGGTGTGTTAAAATTTGATGGAAGTGGCTGGTTTGAGGTATGCAATTTTGTGATATAGCATTTTACCAAGGTTATTTATAAAATCTTTAAAATCAAATTATACAGACCCAATGAGGGAAAGGGAGCTTGCACAGAAAGTTGCATTGCGTGATTTTTTTTAAAAAATTAAATACAAGAGAAATTAAGAAAGCAATGTCTCTCTACTTTGTGGTTTTTAATTTAATATGATACCTGATCCTCTTCCATGAGCCTCACTGATATAATGAAAAAAGTTTACAGATGTACCGATATGACATTTGCCATCACAGCTTGAGCAGCAGTCTGAACCATGATCAGTTGTTCGCTTCAGGCTCGTTAAAGGCTCAACACTCCCTGCAGATTCACAATCCACTCCTGGCAGAGTGCTGGTGCCAACTGCCTCACGGTTTGAAAAGCATCCTGAGCTCTGGGCAGCGCCGTCTGCCCCAGACCGTAATGAAGGTTGTAACGCTCGTTCCTCCTCCATCATCATTGTGAAGTCCAGGGGCTATCAGGAGTTTGGGAGTGGGGTATGGGGTGGGCAAGAAAAGGGGGGGGCGGTTAGGAAACACGGTCAAGGAAAAGACAACACGAAAACTTCAGCTTCTAATAAATAGTAATTTTGTTCATCATTTTTTTTTTTTGACGGAAGGTGAACGAACAGGTGGTATGGACAAGCTGGGAATGTCAGTCATATACCATACTCTATACTGAGCGTCGGTTCTTCTGAAGCAGTTTCTTGGCCAGGGTTGCAATCCTGGAAGGCTCACCACACCAATGCAGGATACGTGACTGGGTGTGCAGGAATTTGTAAATTTGCCAGGGTGCCGGCGATAGCTCGTCTACTCTTCATGAAGGACACTGTGGGTCCATTAACATCCACCAACTAATGCTGGTAGAAGTGATGCCTAAGTTTATTAATGTCCATTTTGATGAATCGCCATGCCTGTGAAACACCAGGATGAGTTTATCACTTGGTCGAGGTTCAAAGCCAGCCTCGACAGCTCAGAGATGAGTGTTATTTTCCTGTATTGACTGTGGTTTTTGGGACAGACACAAATGCACCAATGGCATTTTTAAATTACAGCTTCGAGACGAGTGTGCATACTTAGAGGCTATCCTGCCAGCCTGTTGGAAAAGAGTGCAAATAAACAACAGTGAGAATTGTTTTGCAATACATGCCCCCTACCAGTCCCAATGAATGGTTGGGAGATAAAAATTGGTTTGCTTAAGGCATGCTCGAGCTGATACCTGCACAAAAATGAAGAAGAAGAAACTCTAACCCACCGTGTTTTGTTTGTTTCTTGGATTTGCCTATTTCTTCATGTTAAAAAGTACCCAGATGTACATACATGAAGCAAAAACATGCGTACAGCTTATGTACATATATAATGCATCATGGTTATATTCCTGATATCATTCTGATTATGCCCGGTGTTCGCTTAATGGCTGGAGTGGTGGGCTTGGGATCCTAGGGTCCTGAGTTCAAATCCTGCTTAGCTGTTGAATTAATACCAGGTGGGGTTGGCTCTGCCTGTCATCCTTCTGAGGTTGGCAAAATGAGTGCCACCTTGCTGGTATCCTGAGTCAGAGTGGTGACCCGTCCAGGATTGTGCCCAATAGCCCAGGAGACTGCTTAGGCAGCACCAACGCTCTGCACAAAGTATAGTATGGTCCCAATGGATGGATTCCGATTGCACTGGACTACAGACTAACTCTCTGACCTAAAATCTGAGGTCTGATCTGTGCTGCTTCATGCAATGGTGGTGCATGATTTTTATTGGGGTGGAGTCAGGCCAGCATCCAGCCAATGGGTGTAAAGCAGTGGGGTGGAGTCGGGGTAGCTGAACACTGACCGATGTATAATATGTGATATTTTCAAAGAACAAAAAAGGCATAACTCTGTGAAAAATTGATGAAACACCCTGAAACTCGAACTTATTCTGTAACTTGTCATAATAAAGCCATGTACCAAGTTTCAGTTGAATATGTTAAAGGGTATGGGAAAAACGTCAGAAAAACCATAGGTGGGATGGACGGACAGACGGAAAGCAAAGCTATCATTCCCTCTGGTGAAACTGGTAGGAGACAATTGATAAACAGAAGAAAATCAAGAGGTTACCCAGTCTGTCAGGCTTGGTACCCTTATAACAATCATAATATAATGGGCGTAAGCCTGGAACTTCTAACACACTTCTCTCCGAACGTATTCTGTTCATACTTCTGAAATCTTCACATTATGTGTTCCATGTATTTACACAGGTGATAGCAGATTTAAAAAATCGAATATAAATATAATTTTCAAAGAGGGAATCGATGACGTCACAATCAGCAGCGTCCGGCGGCAAACCGACGGCCGGGTCCCAGACGATGTGCTTTACTTAACTAAGTCCATGAGTTCAGGATGTTTGTTTAACTCGGCATTTACGACTTTTATCCTGCCATGTTGTTAATCTGTTGATAGAGGTAATATAGAAACGATGAATATGTCAAATCGTTTGTGTACTTATCCGGCACTATGTGTCAAGGCCAACAATCTAAAGTGACCGGTCTCAAACGCTACCATGGGCACCCAGACACGCCACCAATATGAACTGAGCTGTTGAATGCGGCGCAAAACATCCAAAGAAACTACCGTAACCGATTATTGTGATCCGTCCTGTCCCCTATACCCATCGTAGACGAGTATCTGCTGGTAACGATAACACACTCAAGCGAGGTGCTGACTCAGACCATTGTATTTCTCTTCGAAGAAATCATGGTTGTTTTGCGATTTCATGGGGTAGGGTTGTGGGTTGCATATAACCAGGGGTTCGGATGGATGAGACCGATCATTCTGCAGTCTCTTGAGTTGTACAGTTCTGAAGTCCGTAAGTCAGGAGAGTAGATATGCAGTCTCTGGAGGTTATAAGCACCAATATGCACAATTTAAAGAAAATGAAGCCAAAATAAATATAAATAAATGAATCAATCACACTAAAATATGCCGATTCTCTGTGGTTATGGATGTAGACGTGTATGTATGTATGTATGTATGTATGTATGTATGTATGTATGTAAGTGTATATGTATGTCTGAACCTTATCGAATCAAAAAATGCATAACCAATCTCTCTCAACTTTTGCGTACCTACTCAGATTACCGATAGGAAGGTTATGGGTACAAAAATAATTTGGCACCATACCCGCACCACCCCAGTTCCAAAGTAAAAACATTTGAGCTACAATCAACACATCAAAGAATGGGGCTGGGGCCCACAAACCTGCTTGTATATATTTGGGAATAAAGATGTGTCCATTTCAGCTTCACACACCTCTCAAGCCATGGTATCAGATTTATCCTCCCACTGCAGGTAATCACTCATAAATGAAAGTCAAAATAAAAACAAAGCAAAAAAAGAAAGACCTGTCATTTGCTCTGGATGCAACAAGTATGACCTCGGCGAGGAAAGTTTGCCACTCTACAGTTGTCTCATTTACTATGGCTTCTGACTTGTGACATTCCATCCCTGATTACTGTCAGCTCTTTCTGCTCCTTGGTCATGGCTGCTGTTGATCTGAATCGAGATGACCTAAACTGTGAAACTCACCTCAACCTCCCTCTCAACCCCGGTTTCTTCAGCTCTTTATCCCTGCTTACCCTTCAGATGTGCTTCCTGTATCTGCTCGGTGAATGAATTTTGCGATCAACACATCCTTTCGTTTGACTATTTGTCAGCAGAATAACTTGACAATATGTTGCAGTTCGAATCGGCAAATTTGACACAGAGCTTGGAACTTCATATGGTATACACAGATGTGATTATTATTACACTCATGCCGATGGTTGCGCCATGAATAAATATAGGGTATTATCATCCTAACAATAATAATAATAACTATAACACTAAATAAAAGTAATAATTACATCTAAAGGCCCGGTCACACCTTGACGTTTTAGCCAACGTATGCCGATTTTTGAATTTTTTTTCTAAAACGCTGGCACACGTTGAATACGTTATGGGTAAGTTTTGATAACATTGAGAGCACGCTGAAAAACACTGCCATACGTCGTTGTACGCTGGCTTTAAACGTTGTACTTTTTGGTTGTCCTCAATTTTTTTCATGCTTGAAATTTCACGATGTATGCCGGCGTATGACTCACACGTTCTGCTACGCTGGCCACAAGTTGTATGCACGGTCTGCGATCGTTGACAGACGTCAACACATGCTACTTGTAAGTTAATCATAAGTTGAGACACGCCGAGGTAATGTTTAGCGTACCCGAAACTTATTTCCTACCTATGATTAACGTGTTGTTGGCACGTTACGCGATCGTTGCCACACGTCGACAGACGTTATTTTTAAGTTACTCATAGGCTGAAAGACGTCAGTATAATGGATCGTCCTTGCGTCAGCGTCCACGGCCACGGCCAGGACACTTATATGCAGCATTCTTCAAACTTTTCTTCGGCATGCCGAGGATGTTCACACTTCGATGTCTAGCTTGGCTATAATTCCAATTGTCCATCGGCAGCGTCTATTTAAAATAGTCGAGTTTGAGCGTTTTAACACATTCAGAAGAAACGCTTCAACTTTCAAAACCCCAGCGTCAAAAAACAAAGGCGAGTGACAGCAATTTAAATCGTTCATTGTAAACAATGAAAATAGCTGAGTGGTACCGTTTAAAAGTCGTTGAGTGTAAAAAAAATCCAATTGTTGAGCGCAAGCGTCTACTTTCAATAGTGGAGATGCAGCCATTTAAATCGTTGAGTGGCAGCCTATGGATAGCAAACCCCACGTCACCGGCAAAGATAAACTGCCGCATGATATGGATAAGTTAGGCTATCGTTGGGCATAGTTTGTGAACGCCGGCTTCAGGATAATTATTCGTTGGTATACCGTATCTATAAGTTATCGAAGCACTCAATGCACATTATTAGTTCATTGTGCATTTGTCCAACCCGTTATGAATAGACCTACATCGTAAAAACAAGCCATAGCTCATTGTTGAAAAAGCCCCATAAAAAATTAGCCGCGAAGAACTTCGAACAATGGTGAAAAGATGTCTCCTACCCGTGGACTCGCGGACGCAAGGACGATCCATCATAACCCACACCCTCCCCCTCACACTCACCTACTACTGCCAACATGAACAAACTACTACTAATACTAATACTAATACTAATACTAATACTAATACTGATACTGATACTGCTGACATGGACATCGACTCAAAAAGGACTCGAAAACACTGTTGGGTTCCCCTTTTATGAGCAGCATTTTTATATACCAATTCCCAAAATCACTGGGAACACGTCTTTATATGGCAGTTGTAAGCTAGAAACACGTTCATTTATTTTTTTGTCGACCGGAAGACGTCATTGGAATACGTCTACATTCATCAATGTGTGTTGGGACTACGTAAAGAATTGGTTCAAAGCACGTCAAACATAAGTTAGAAATAAGTTTCGCGTAAAAAAGACATTACCGCGACGTGTTTCGACTTATGAGTAGCTTATAAGTAGCCTTTGTGGACGTGTGTAAGCGTCCACATATCATGTGTACAACCTATCCCCATCGCATGCGGAACGTGTGTCATACGCCGAGTACGTCGTAAAATTTTGAACATGTTTAAAATTTCTTGATGTACTCTACTTACTACAACGTATGATAGCGTACTTTAGCGTTGTACTCACGTATACCAAACTTACTCATACCGTATTTGACGTGCCCCAACGTTTTAGACACATTTTTCTTAGTTCGGCATACGCTGGCAAGATCGCCAAGGTGTGACAGCGATGTTGTCACTTCCATTTCTACGGCAGTTATGATTCGAATCGTTGTGCGTCAGCCTTTTAATAGGCTACGTCATGACATCGTCGGCGATGCGTGCAACGCGCTATGCCTAAGTTAGACTATCGTTGGGCATCGGTTGTGTAGGCCGACAACAGGTTCAGCATTCGTTGGTATAAGTCATCTATAACACAACGAAACGTTCTGTGTCCATTACCAATGCGTTATACATAAGACCAAGTCGCTATGAATACGTCCGAATCTTTAAAAAAAAACATCAAAAGTTCAACGTAAGCCAGCGTTTTACATACATTTTAATACGTTGCCATCGCTGGCTAAAACGTCAAGGTGTGACCGCGCCTTAAAACGAAATTTCATTTTATATTTTTCCTTGTGACCTCAAAATTTAACTTTTCCCGACGAAGCTACCAGGCAAATTTGGCGATTCTAACTCTCCTCGTTGTCCAGTTATTCTGTTTTTCAAAGAGACAAACACAAATAGGATGATCACAACACTCACACTTCAGGTTTACGGTAACATGGCATGAGTAATCATAATAATAATAATAATAATAATAATAATAATAATGTAACACTATATATAATTTGATGACACGCCACTGTCATATCATCATTGAACATCCAGGCATGCGTATTTCAACCGCGAACAAGAGGCTATGAGGAAACAGCACAAACTGTTTCCCTTCTTTTCTGATCATACAAGACCAGTGATGTACATAGTGTGGGTGGAAGGGAAAACTAAAGTTTACTTTTTTCAGTCAGGGTGATATTTTCTATCGGGTTAATCGAAGTTCTTTATACCACTGAAAGTTATAAATATATATGACATGACCCACAATGACCATTAAGGGGATTGTTTTACCAAAGTTGGTGGACCAAAGTGAGGAAATAAAAAATACAAAGGAGGTGGATATGATGGAGTTGACTCTAAACTGAATTGAAGCTTTTTTGTATTTCCTTTATTTTTTTCAAAAAAATCCAATTAAAAGCAAATATTAGTGTCCAAAAGCACATATTGCCAAAGTACATTGAGAGTTTCATGACGTGTTCCCACAACCACTGCCCCCCCTCCCCTTCTCCAATTCGTAATGGAGATTCAAATCTTACAGTTGGCTGGCATTGTTCTGATCCACAACATTCAGTGGGAATGGCATGAAGCTTGAAACAATACTGCACTTTCGAAATGAAGTATTCTGCCCCAGAATACTCAGCACGCAAGTGCAGAAACCACAGGAGATGCTGGCATTCAGGGCATCATAAAGTAAACTGTCTGCAGTAGCCATGGGTTGTTACTTAAAGTGGCTCTCAATGCTTCTGAAATCAGCTGAAAATTCTCGGAAAAAGTACCTGAGGGAGAGGGTTGTACATCTGAACAACGGAACACTTTCGCAGTTCGTCGAACGGGGAACTGCTCGTCCTGCAAACTCCTGACCACGTTGGCCTGTGAAAGACCCGAAGGTTCGTAGATGGGTGTTCCATCCAAACCTTAAATGTGCTTCTTTACACCGATGGGAAGATTATGTTTGGGGCTTTTTATGAACAGGGTAAGTTTAAAATGATGACATTTAATATGAATCATATTTGGAGTGGGAGGAGGAAAGGGGGGGGGGGTTGTATTGGCAATGAATGACGTTATATATATATATATATATATATATATATATATATATATATATATATATATATATATATATATATATATATATATATATATATATATATTTGGTACCAAGGCCACAAGAGGAATTATATTAGATATTATTTCATCTATTGGTGAAAGGAAAAACATTCGTGTGTGTGTGTGTGTGTGTGTGTGTGTGTGTGTGTGTGTGTGTGTGTGTGTGTGTGTGTGTGTGTGTGTGTGTGTGTGTGTGTGTGTGTGTGTGTGTGTGTTTTAACCACTGCCACTGCGAGCTAATTGTATTAACAGGAAATGGTACGAACCCAATTCATCTCATCCACGAATATTTCTTGTTTTCCTATATTTCCATTGAGTCCGATTTGCATTTATGAACAGAACAATGATGGTTCCCCATTTTGGAATTGCCACTCTTTCGTCGAAATGCTGAAAAATTATGTTCCAAAGACAATTTGAAATCACAGGTTTTGCGATGGTATCGGCAGGTTTAAAGTGCCTGACGAGTTGAACTGAGTCGGTGTCAACACTCGCACGGCGCATGCGCAAAAGGCCTCATTTAGCGTTCATTCGTCATTTTGAAAGTTGCGTATTAGCTCTTTTTATTTAAATTTTACTTGCAATGAAAATGGTCATCTCAAGCCATTTCATTTTCAAAATATGCTTGGTCATAGAGTTACGTTATTATGATGTTTAGGTCAAAACTCAACTTCCTGCACAAGATCAAAAAAGATCATCCCATCATTGCTGTGAACCTTTTTGGCAAAAAACTTCTGTCAGTGTTTAGCACCATTCAAAATTAGTAACCAACACATTATTTACTTGTAAATCAGTAATGACCTTGATAATTGCAAAATAGGGGATAACTTTCAAAAAGCCTGGTGTTGGCACAGTGGTTAGGGCAGCGGCTTGGGATCCAAAAGGTCCTGAGTTCAAACCCCGTTGAGCCACTGAATTAATACACCAGGGGGTTCACTCAGCCTGTCATCCTTCCGAGGTCGGCGAAATGAGTACCAGTTGTACTGGGCCGGTGTATGCCCCGGTTAAAATAGGTGTACCATATCCCTGTGTCGTAAGAGGCGACCAGGGTTGCGTCAGGAAGGGCATCCGGCGTAAAATATGTGCCAAATCACAATGCGGATCATACGGATGATCTGCTGTGGCGACCCCTAACGGGAGCAGCCGAAAGAAGAAGAAGAAGAAGGGGATAACTTTCAAAGTTGATAGAGGTCACCATGTGAAGTGAAGTAAAGCTGATGTTTCAGGTGTTGGTCCTTTTTGGAGTGTGAGAAAGCCAACATCCAATTTCCTCTTACTCCAACGAAGGGCGAATACCCAAAATGTCAGCTTTCCTTTACTTCCACATGGCTCTTCGCATACATTTGTCAACTTACAGATGGCGAAACCTATCGTTAAAATTATCTGCCCAAACAGACTAACATCAGCAATGACAAAGCTGAGGACTGCTCAGAGGTAGGTCTGCCTTTCTGGAATGACATTATTTAATTTCTATGCCAACGAATGAAATGGCTGATAGAGGTAGGATTCTGTCCTCTAAAACAACAGTGAAAACATTGCGAGGGACATTGAATGAAACAGTCAAGCTTTCAATGTCATCCGTGGGTCTGCATCGAGACGCGTGCAGTGTGAATATAATGTAGGTTAAGGATGCAATAGGCTCATGTTTGTAAAGAGCACGATGTGAGTTCGGTCCATCGACCTCGCTCTGTATATTTTCCATTTTATTACCAGCATGCTGCATAGTGTCTTCTTTCATATGAAGATTTCATTAGATTTGGACCAAGTCCAAAATCTAATGGCATGATCCTTGGACCATACCTAATCCCACCACCAAGTTTCGTCGAAATCCGTTGAGTTTTTTCCGTAATACTGTTCACAAACAAACAAACAAACAGACAGGGGTGAAAACAGTAACCTCCGATCTTCGATGGCGGAGGTTAATAATGTGGTAACAATGAGGGATTTTGGTATCGAGTATGTGCCTTCGACAACCCACACAAATGTAGGTAACATACCAAATGCCAGTGAAGGTGTCGCTTTTCAAAATGCTTGTTCATCATATCTTCGATCACCATATTATTTCAAAATTACTGCCTCCAGATTATAGTCGGAGAATGAAATGAAGTTCCCCCAAAATCATGACGAGGAGACGCAACATCAAGGAAAAGCAGTGGGAAGAGATGCAATGGTATAAACGTACGGAGACTACAACCTTTTTCCCGAAAGCAGTGATAAAATTTGGGAGGATTGAAAGAGGTTACTCCAACAGCATTCAGTTGTCACCAAATTACTATTTTTGTCTGCAACTGAAAATTTTAATTTGCAGATACTTTAAAAAAAAAATTTTCAAGACTTCCCAGCTCGATGTGGGTTGTCCTATTGATATGCTTCATGTGCTCTGCAAGTCACAGCTCACTTGCACATCATTGGGAAACCCAATCAGCCTGTTTGTTCTTTAGCTTACAGGGATTGCAATTTGGAAGAAAAGGAAGTTAAAAACAGTCATTGTCATTTGGCCTGTGGTGACCTGTTGACCTCAAAAACAATAGGCTTCTTCCTTATGACAAACTCTTCCATGTGGTGAAGCTTCATGAAGATCGGTTTAAAATTGTGACTTCTCGGCGACAAACAGACAGACAGAATAACAAAATCGACTAACAAATATATTTGAAAAATCTTCGATTTTGCAAGTAACAAACAGACAGACAGAGAGGGGTGAAAACGTCACCTCCTTCACCTTTGGTGGCAGAGGTAATAATCAATAAAGCTATGGATAATGGCAATGTATGTGACAATAGGGTGCATGGAAGATACTGTATGGGTATATGGCACAATAATAGCATCGGGCCATAATGGTAGCATGTTCAGTTAATGATGGTATTTTTGTTCAGAATGAGCATGCAGGGCGAGACTATGTGCTCTCTGAGTGCCATTCCCGTTCTTCTTGTTTTTATTATCTTTCCTCCCCCATGCAGCCCACTTGTTCGATGCTTGCATTATTAGCTACATACAGCTCAGAGACCACTGTATACCATCTTGTTGAATGAAATTATTTTTGGCAATTCCCACTTTAAAGTATATATTCCTGATGCAATAAAGCATATCGCTATTCGATGATCAGTGAACGCAATGCTGTAAAACCTAAAGCTGTACAGAGACTGGAAATAATTCTGAAGCATGCATGTACCAAAGTCCATTTCAATGCAGTGCACCACAGGAGTAAGCATTCCTGATTATCATGCTACTCCACCTACTTTTAGATCTCTTGAAGTTTTTCAAGGTCCAGATTACATCAAAAGGAAGGCATCTGCAAATCAAAATCGGGTTGCAACAACCTCAACATTCCCAAAAAGGAAGTTTGTGGCTCTGAGATGTGCAGTGCAGATTTAGCATTCGTTTTCAAAAAAAATTGCTGGACCACGATAGCAAATTTATGTCCATAACTTTCAGGCTGTCGAGGCAGCCAGACATTTGCAAAAAAAAATTAAAAAAAATTACATGCTGGTGAAAAAATGAAAATGAACCATCTCACAAACATTAAAATCCGTAGGAAAAAAAGACCCATTTTCAAAGCTTTCAAGAGTTGAATGTCAAGAATTGGCAAACTCAGCATGGTGAGAAGTGCTTCAGAGAACTGAGTCCATTAACTGGAAGTGTGCAAAACAAGCTTGGGTAAAATGTTGAGGACTGTAGCCCATAGTCATATTTCGAGTTTTATCAACAGAAGCAGCTCAATTGCCGGGATTTTCAATGTCCACAAGAGCCAACAAAGGTTGCACGCTTGCAATGCGAACAGTAATCCCACCGACCGCACGTCAGCATTTCCATCTTAGTGGTTTTCACAATCCAATGCTCAAACAGTTAATTTGCCTTTTCCGCAACATCAGTAACAATCATTTATTGCATTAAGAAGCTGCATTTAGAGTAAACTTTAAGCTCGTGGATTTTGCGAGCACTTGTTGAAATTTCACAGTAAGTTAATAGTGCATAGACTGCGGTTGCAAAGGCCTAATCTTGGAGCATATGTTTGTTTCCTAGGTCACAGCAAAGTGCTCATGCTTCAATCCAATAATACTCCTTCCACCTGTGCCAACAACTTTGTCTCTCCTGTGCTTTGTCATGTTTGAGGTGACTACCTATTCTACTCATTCTTGTTGTGGAGCTGCAGCAGGGACTTGGGCTTAAAGCTATAATGAATCAGTAACTAATGGTACATAATAAACACCTGTCTGCTTATCTCAAGTTAAACACACAGGTGCTTGTCTCCAGCATGGACCATAAAGATCTTTACATGCAACGAGACATTAGGGTAATGCTGTAGTAGTGCATGTGCACAAAATAATGGGGTTTAGGTGTTGCGGAGTTGGGGGGGTGGGAGGGGGGGTGGGTATTCACACGTGCACACATAGAGCAAAAACCCCATATTGTAGATCTATATGTACTGTGTATTGTGTGTCCAGTTTTTCGAATTCGTGTGTACTTACCCATTACTTGGACACATATAAGGGCAAGAATGGTGGCATAATAAATTGTAAATGTAGTGGAATGCAAACTTTTGTGTCGACCAATTTGAACATGGGATTAAATTTCACTCCTGTTTCTAGGGCGTCAGACGTCATCGAGTAAAAGTGTCCATACTTGTGAACATAGCATAATCGCAGCAGGAGCGTGTGATTAAATGTTTGTACATTGGAGATATTCATGTCGATGTATCATGAGATCAAGCATTTCACATTTTCCACGTGCGGATTGATCGAGTAAACGATACAAGTTTGGTGAAACATGCACATGGACATTCACTCTGACGATGAACAGGAGTAAATGGTAAGAGGATAATTTTCTGTTTTCAATGAAGAACAATAAATGAAAAAGAAAGAGGAAGTGTCGTAGTACAAGAGGCACCTTCTTAGTGGTTTGTTGCTGAGAGCAAAAGCAGATTTATTTGAGTAAAAGTGGCTCAAATTCCTTTGTTTGTTTTTTTTAGATGAGGCAATCCATAATACATACGTGCCAAATATAGGTGTCGTTGAATCATAAGACGTGGAAAACAAATCGTACAATGACAAACATAAATCTCGTAAAATATAGTCTTCAAGACAAGACCAAGCAAATTAAAAACTGCAGCAAACTTGTGAATACAACAAACACTCATTATCACAGTTAAATTACTGCGTTAATCAATAAATTGCGTTATTATAACTAGAAAGGCACTCAGTAGAGTGCATAGTCTCGCCTCAGTGATCATTCTAAAAAAATAAATCCATCGCTAACTGAACACGCTACGATTATGACCCATATACCCATATCATACCATGCACCCTATTATGTCAGATACATCGCCATTATCTGTAGCTTATCATTGATTGATTATGAGGATATTTAACGACCACTTTTGTGCACATTAAGGCTAACTTGCATCTATGAAGATGAACTGTCCCCCTTCATAAGGATTATTCAACTATGGTTTTAAAGGCAAATCTTTTAACACGACTGTGTGTTCACGACGGTCTATTTTTCAAGATTAAAAAAAAAGAAAACTCGAAAAACATTTTTCATGAAAGAATAATTACGTCTCTTCTGTTGGAATCATAGATAGTAACCTCAAGGGCAGCATACAGAAGCGTTTAAGAAATAAAAAATAAATACAAGGCACAGGGAGGTGAAATTCGCTGCACATGATGTGCAACACGCGCAGAGTAAAAAGAGTGTTCATTTACTTTTGTAGGATGTCGAATAAATAAAGAAGACAAGCCGGTAGGCAGCGATGGGTCACCGAGCATGGAAACTATAAGATATAGAGCAAAATGGATGTCATATAGCGGATAGGGGATCACCTTAAGATTATGCATATTAAATCTCATCCAGTTCCATCTACTGATAACTACTCAGTATCCATTTGAATGAAAAGTACCGAAAATGCGGTTTGAAATCGGAAATCCCCAAAGTTCAAGGGGGTGCTGTGGGTGAACAAAGATCTAAATCGAAAATCCAGCTCGGTCGTTTGTGCACAATGTATTCCAGACGATTAGTGTGAATTTTCATGACGATCCGACCATAACCCTAGGAGGAGTAGCATTTGGTGCGAAGGCACCTCCAGCTCTCGCATATTATCGTTGTTTGCACTAATTGACCTTTGACCCCTGACCTAAGCGAAATCGGTCAATATGTCCTGAGGCAAAGTTGTAGTACTCATTGAGTACCATGAACCTGCAAAGTTTCATTCGTATCGATGCACTCACCTGGTCGCTACGGGGCCTTCAATTTTCGGCAATTTTCGCGCATACCCTAATTGTAGGGGGCGCTGCGGGTAAAGTATTCCATATATCACAAAAACCGGAATAAGTTAGATAGAGCATCACCTGTAGATCATTAATACCAAATTTCATATCCCTACATGGGATAATGGCTTTCGGAATTGATTTCGCGTGAACAGTACCAATATTGAAGGTTTTTCGGTTGTTGCTAGGGAACCAAAGCATCCCTAGCAACCATCACAATTTCCAAAGCACGAGGTCATAAGATGTACCTACCACCCGAGTTTGGTCAAAATCCGCCCACGTTTACTAGCAATTATGCTGATGACAAACGAACAAACATCCAAACAAACAGACAGAATTACTGACAATTAGGGTCACCTATTTCGGCGACCCAATATGAGCACACCTGACACTAAGCTGGGGCTTCAGACTTTGATATGCTCACAAGGCTGTACCATCAAAATGAAACATCTTTGAAGATAAAGAAAATAAGGTCACATTTGTACATGTAGTGTTTTAAAAGAATGCATCTTGCTACGAAACATCATATCTTCTCGTCTCCTTCAATATTTTGAATAAAATAATTCCAACCCATCAAAAATGATGGGTTTTGATGCTGGAGTGTGTGTATATATATATATATATATATATATATATATATATATATATATATATATATATATATATATATATATATACCCAAGGACAAGCTGTTATGCCATGGAGTGACATTGAGGAGAAGCTCTCAACACCTACAAAATATGCCAATGGCTCAGTGCTTCAAACAACCTCTGACAGTCTAGCCTCGCATCAGCTTTCTTGTGGCGGTGTTGTTCTCGCTAATGGGTGCAGAGGCAAAAGACGAATCACTGGCACATATAGGTGAAAGGCGAATCTTGTTTTCTCATTATATGTCCGACCCATCGCCATCTTCATTCTTTGAAACCCTTTAGAATCCTTCTTAAGCATCTATGACAAAAGACCATCAGTATGCGTTCCATTTCCCTGCTCATTTTTCCATGTCTCTGCACCATATAATAACACCGATTTGACATTGGAATTGAATAGTTTTATCCCAGTTTTTGCTGAAACTTTTTTGGTATTCCAAATCTTTTATAAGGAGTTAAGCATTGCTTGAACTTTGCTTGAACAGAAAACGGCAATGGAAATACAATGTAAACTTTAAATTTTTACTATTTCATAATTACACTTTCATGATGAAATAGGCTATGTGAATTGTGTATTTAACTTGAATGATTGGCTGTTTGTGGACGAACAGCTCAAGATTTTCATTTTGTTTGGCTCTTCTGCATAAAAAGGTTACTGACCCCTGCTCTAGACTCTAGAGTATGTTCCCCCTCCATCCCTTCCCTGACTTCAAATGGCACCAAAGTCGGCTCTGCCCGTGAGAAGGCCAAATGCCTTAATTCTATACTTGCTTCAAAACATTATGTTCCCAACCTCTCGTTCTCGGTACCCACCCGACACAGTTACACTGAACTGCTCCTGGACTCTGTGTCTTTTTCACCTGAGAAGGTGGAGATGTTTCTGGCAACCCTCGACTTTGATTCTGCAAATGGACCGGATGACATCAGCTCAAATGTAATAAAAACCTGCTCTGCTGCTCGTGCACATACTTCATCTGCCTTTTTCACCTGATCATTCACCCTAGGTGGTCTTCCATCTACTTCTAAAATCAGCCAACATCACCACATCACATAAACAAGGTGGAAACTAGAAGGGCACTCTTCAACATTGCGACATCGCCAGATATGCCTCCCCCCAAATGATGACATTATACACACTTGTACCAAGTTTGATTTAAATCCCTGATCCCAGATTCAAAATATTAAATAATTACCCTTGCCGAAGGAGAGGGTATTTCATTTGGGTCCGTTTGTCTGTCTGTCTGTCTGTTTTGTCAGGTCAGGTTCGATCTGTGACCTGCTACAGGTACCATGTAAACCTGTACTAACCTGTTCCATGGTCGGGTTGTCGGCGACGAAACCGTCTCCCCCACCAGGTTTTCTGGTGAGGAGGGTGTTTGGATATGGACACCCAGCAGGATTAAAAACAAAACCTGTCAAAGGGCGGAGGAGCTCCTTGTGAGCCAACGGCCATCCATATCTAGTGCCCAACTGTGTCTGCGGACGTCCTCCTGCAGTTGGGCTACTTCTTATTAGGAGGTTCGTGGCAGGATTTGCACTCCGGCCACCGTAAAACGCTTCATTCCGCAAAACGCAAAAACGCAAAAAAATCTGAAAACCCACTCAGTGGGAGTACCTCCTGTGCAGCTTCCCTTCGCAGGGCAGCTCACCGGATGACGGGATTGGGGCAAAGCCTTCGGGACCCCCAATCTTTGATAGGAGGGAAACCACGGGGTAACATCCCTGGGTCAGATTGCGGGAGAGTGTGTCGGAGTGGTGCTGAGGTGTCGTCCACCAGACGGCGGTCTCCTTGGGTTAACCTGAGGCGGTCCCTTCGGGTGGGTGCCTGGAATGTCCTATCCCTAAGAGAGGATGATCACCTGTCTCTGTTATCATCTGAGCTCAAGCGTTTGGACATCGGGATTGCAGCTCTCTGAGGTTCGGAGACCGGATTGCGGCGAGATAATGGTGGGTGGTTACACCGACTATTGGTCTGGTCGCTCTGATGGTTAACATACCCAAGGAGTTGCTGTAGCTGTGTCCAATAAGCTGACCCCAATGATAATTGAGGTAACACCGGTCAACGAGCGTATTATGAGATTAGGGATTCGCCACTCCTTAGGTGTCATTTCCCTGGTCTCTATTTATGCTCCGATTGAGGCAAGTGATCTCACCATGAAGGATGCATTCTACGCCACACTCGAGTCTGTGGTTGATCAGTGCCCCAGACGAGATACACTTCTAGTCTTGGGGGATTTCAATGCATCGACTGGAACTGATAGGGATGGTTATGAGGTGTGTGTTGGTCCCCATGGGTCAGGAACTATGAACCAGAATAGCACTAAGTTCCTTGACTTTGCAAGAAGTCATGGACTTAGGGTGGCTGGTTCATGGTTTCAGCGCCCACAAGCTCATCGCTGGGCTTGGTATTCCAACGCTGGCGGTGTGGCAAAGGAGATTGACAATGTCCTCGTTGACGGTCGTTGGAGGATGATCCAGAACTGCAGGGTCTACCGGAGTGCTTAGTTCCTCAATACTGACCACAGGCTTGTTGTAGCAACTCTAAAGCTGCACCTTAAATCCTGGAGAATGGTACCATCCCAGCCTAGGCTGGATGTTGCCAAGCTCAGGGATGAGAGAGTAGCTGAGGAGTTTGCGAACAGGCTGAGTGGACACTTGGGGGGTCTGGGTGCTTTGGGGGGTCCTGAAGAGTTGTGGAGCACCTTCAAGACCACCGTCCTTGATGTTGCCGGTGGATGCCTTGGAGTTCACCGCAGGGCAAAGAAGAATTTTGTCTCTCAAGGGACACTGGATACCATTGACCAGAGTCGCAGGGCCAGGCTGAATGGCAGAGCTGAGCTGTTCAGGGAGCTGAGGCGTAAAGCTGTACGTGCACTGAGGGTGGACAAGGAGGCCTATGTGCGAGGAATCTGTGAGGGGGTAGAGCATCACCTGTGGACAGGTGATTCTCGTCCCGCTTACAGGGGAATTCGCGCATTACGTTCATCCAAGCCCATCCCTCGGAGCACTGCAGTTCGAGCAGAGTGTGGTAGGCTCTTGACAGAGGAGTCTGAAGTGAAGGCCCGCTGGGCCGGTTACTTTGAGCGGTTGTACCAGGCTGATCCCCCAGCTGTCGAGTTGGACGTCAAGGGTGTCACAATCCCTGTTGCCGACCCTCGAATCAACTGTGGTCCACCATCGCTTGTGGAAACACAGGCTGCGGTGAACCAGTTGAAACGGGGCAAAGCTCCAGGGATCTGTGGCATCCATGCCGAACTTCTCAAGGCTGGTGGAAATGCTGCACTCGTGTCGTTGCATGCAGTTTTGTGCTCTGCCTGGAACACAGGCATCATCCCAACTGACTGGAAGAGGGGCCTTGTTGTCCCTCTCTGGAAAGGGAAGGGTGATCGCCAAGACTGCAACAACTACCGAGGGGTGACGCTGCTCTCAGTGCCGGGCAAGGTCTTTGCTCGGATAATTCTTGATAGGGTTCGCCACCATCTGCTTGAGCACCAGCGTCCAGAGCAGTCAGGCTTTACACCAAAGAGGTCAACGATTGACCGTATACTTGCACTTCGTGTCCTTACCGAACGCAGACGAGAGTTTCGGCAGGGGCTGCTTGCAGCCTATGTTGATCTCTGTAAAGCGTTCGATTCAGTGAATCGGGATGTCCTCTGGAGGATTCTTGGTCTTCGTGGGGTGCCACCGAAACTGATCGATCTGATGTCTGAACTCTACTCTGGTACTGAGAGTGCTGTGAAGTGTGGTGGTACCATCTCTGACTTATTTCCAGTTGTTACTGGAGTTCGTCAGGGATGTGTACTTGCCCCCACACTTTTCAGCACTTGTATGGACTGGATTTTTGGGAGGATGTCGGAGAGATCAAGTTGCGGTGCATCGTTTGGCAATGTCAAGATCTCGGACCTTGATTTTGCAGATAATGCAGTCATCTTTGCGGAGACTTTAGACATCCTCTTGGGGGCCCTCGAGGTGCTGAATGAGGAGTCGGAGCCGTTGGGATTACGGATTTCTTCGGTCAAAACTAAGATCCAGGCTTTCGGTGACATCTTGGATGCTGCTGTCCTGTCTGTGTCTGTTTGTGGTGAGGATGTTGAGGTCGTGGATAGATTCACTTACCTTGGCAGTGATATTCATGTCTCTGCAGGTTGTGAGCCGGAGGTCAATAGACGTCTGGGTCAGGCCTGGGGAGTCATGGATTCACTGGATCATGGGGTGTGGCGCTGCCGGTACCTGTGCGGGAGGACGAAAGTCCGAGTCTTCAGGTCCTTGGTACTTCCAGTCTTGCTCTATGGGTGCGAGACTTGGACTTTGACCAAGGATCTGAGACGGAGACTTAATTCCTTTGGTACCAGGTCTCTTCGAAGAATCCTTGGCTATCGCTGGTCGGATTTTGTGTCCAACGAGCGGTTGCTGAGAGAGACTCGGATGAGATTTGTTACCTGCATAGTCCGTGAGCGTCAGCTGCGGCTGTATGGACATGTGGCTCGTTTTCCTGACGCTGATCCTGCTCACCAGATTCTCTCAGCGAGGGAGTCTCATGAGTGGAGGAGGCCAGTGGGCCGACCACGTGCCTCATGGTTGCAGCAGGTTGACCATCACCTCAAGGAGATGGGGATGGGCCTGGCATCTGCCTGGGGGATGGCCAGACGGAGGCCCCTGGAGTACCGGCGGAAAATGGACGCAGCGACGCGTTGTTCTGGCACATGCTCCCATACCTGACCTGACCTGTCTGTTTGTCCACACAGAAGTTTCATGTTTTTCTCTGTAACTGCTTGTCGGATTGAGACAAAATTTTCACCATTGGTGCAACTACTCAGGTGGAACGTTTTAATGATAATTATGACGTCATATGTGACGTGGTGTGGCAGCCATATTAGAAAAACTTTGCACATCTGCATCCCTGAAACCGCACCAAAAAAAAAAAAAATTGAAACTCGGCACATAGCAAGTAGGACTCATGGGGAATGAGTGTGATTAATTTTATGATATCATCATTGCATATGTAAAACACTACATCCGATCAGTATGAAAATTTGTGACGGTCATCGATGGATAAAATGGTCCACAGAAATGTATTTGATGATGCCATCAGTCACGTGATTTGGCAGCCATAATGTTTTGTATTTTGTAACCTTCAAAAATCTTCTTCTCTGAAGTGGCTGAACAGATCAAGGTGAAACTTTACACGTGTTAAACCGGCTGTCCATGAGGAACAAAAGTTTCACACATATGATGTCATTGGTCACATGGTTTGGTAGCCATATTGGATTTACCCTCAAACCTATAAAAAAAAACTTCTTCTCCAGAACGGCTGGACAAATCGAGGGGAAACTTCACACAAGTGTTCCCAAGCCATGTGTGTACAAGTTTGTGAAGGAATAATTGATAGGTCACATAGTTTGGCAGCCATATTAGATCGAAGAAAAATATTAAATAATGCTTTCTCTCGAACCGCTTAATAAATCGACGTGAAATTTTACATTGATGATCTTGTAGTGATTGGAAATACAGGTTTTAATTTCAACTTGATCAGACAAATGGTCTGGCAGCCAGAATTATTTAATTTTTTTTTAATATGGGTTCTTTTGGGGTTTTATTTATTTATTTATTTTAAAATAAGGCTCACTTGGCTGTGCCTGGATGGGTTTGAGGGTAGAGGAGTGGCAGCTGAAATGCAAATCCTATCCAGGTTCCTCCTGATGACTTCATCTTTTCTTTTTGCTTGTTTGGGTTCCTTCTGATCACTCCAATGCAGGAATATTGGTCTTCCATTTTATTTGAATTGAATATATTTTAATCACATTCTAAATTCAATTGAATAATGAACAATAATAATAAAAAAAACGTCCTGGGTTAGCGTCAGGTTTCCGATCAAAGCGGGGTTCCATCAAAGTGGGATGTCTTAGTACCCTGTCATCACTGCCAGCAGTTATAAAGTGGCACTTCTTCTCATGTCTTATTAATTATGTAATGCACCAGTACACAAACACCACTATACACCACATAAAAGCAGTCTTGGCGAGGGTCTGCAATCACTGATTGCTCTTTTTCTTGTTTAGGCTGCCAGACCATGTGTCCGATCAGGTTGAAATTTAAAACATAACTTTCCCATGACTACTGGATCATAAATATGAGGTTTCACATCAATTGATGAAGTGGTTCAAGAGAATTTTTTTTTTTTTAAAGATTTTCGTTCAATGTAATATAGCTGCCAGACCATGTGATCTACTAATTATTCATAGACACCCAGGTATCCAGTATCCCCAAGATTTGGGGAACATGTGGGTGAAGTTTCCCTTCGATCTGTCAAACCATTATGGAGAAGGTGATTTTTTAAAGGTTTTTTTTCTTCAAAAAAATCATGGCTGCCAAACCATGCGACCAATGACGTCATAGGTGGAGAACTTTTTGCTACTTACGGATGGGCCTGTAAAGTATTGGTTCAATCTGTTCAGCTGTTTCGAAGAAGAATATTTTGAAGGTTTTTATGTTTAAAAAAAATATGGCTGCCAAACCGCATGAACCATGACATCATCAAAAAAAATTCCTCAATACCATGTAGCCCAAGACGAACCTCAAAAATTTTCATACTGATCGGATAAAGCATTCGACATTTGCAATTATGATGTCATAACGAGCAATCTATGGCATCATAAAAAAAAATATCACACTTATTTCCCATGGGTAGTACTTGACAAGTGTCACGTTTCAATTTTTTCAATGGAGCGGTTTCGGAGATATTGAGGTCCAAAGTGGTTCCTCTTTTCCAACATGGCTGCCACACCACATGACCTATGACATCAAAATTATTCAAACATTCTACATAAATCATCACAACTGTGGTGAAAATTTTGTGTCAATCGGATAAGTGGTTGCAGAGAAAACACAAATTAGCACAGATGGATGGACGTATGTATGGACAGATGGATGGACAACCTGAAAACATAACTCCGGCGACTTCGTCAGTGGAGGCATAAAAACAATCCCCTTAACTATAAGCCTATTATCCTTCATCAGCAAGGTCATGGAATCCATCATCACAGTTGACATCATATCATTCCTTTTCTCCAACTACATCATCTCAGATCATCAATTTGGTTTCAGATCAAATCACTCTACCTTGGACAAGCTGCTTCTACTCTCCCAACAATGGATGGAGGCCCTCAATGTCAGACATGAGATCAGGGCCGTCTCTCAAGACATATCTCGTGCTTTTGATACAGTCTGACATCCCGCCTTGATCTCCAAACTTTCTACCTATGGCATCCAAAACCAACTATACTCATGGGTTACCAAATTCCTCTACTGTCAGAGCCAACGTGTGACTCTCATTGGAATCCTTTAATCTCCTCTCCCTGTCAAGTCTGGAGTGCCCCAGGGTGGTGCTCTAGGCCCCCCATCCTATTCTTAATCTTCATCAAAGATCTCTTTAACTCTCTAGAAAATCCTCTTATCTATTTGCCAATGACTCCACCCGATGCCATGACATCTCACATCCTTCAGATAGACAGTCAGCAGCCTCTTCCCTCTCTTCAGACCTTGATGTAATCACAAGATGGTCAAACACTTGGAACACATCTCTCTCTCGATCTCTCTCGATCGATCTCTCTCGATCTCTCTCGATCTCTCTCTCTCGATCTCTCTCGATCTCTCTCGATCTCTCTCGATCTCTCTCGATCTCTCTCGATCTCTCTCGATCTCTCTCGATCTCTCTCGATCTCTCTCTCTCTCTCTCTCTCTCTCTCTCTCTCTCTCTCTCTCTCTCTCTCTCTCTCTCTCTCTCTCTCTCTGGAGTGTCTGGCAAAGCCTCCCATCTACTTTCTTAACAACCCTCTTTAAGAAGTTTATTCAGTCAGACTCTTGGGTCTCACTATCTGTTGTGATCTTTATTGGGCAAACGACATGTCAAGGTTGGCCTCCAAAGCCAGTCTCTAACTGGGCACCCTCCATTGTACAAAGTCATTCCATGAAACACCGGAACTCCTTTCCTCCTACAAATCCTTCATCCGCAGCATGATGGAGTACTGCTTTCCCCTCTGTACTCCGGGATGGCTCCCCTGCTTCAAACCTTGTTCAGCTTGATGCAGTGGAAACCAAGGCCTTCAAGATCATGCATGGGCAGATTACTTTCCCATCGCAAACAGGTCGGTGGTCTCTCTGTCTTCTACCGCCTCCTTTCTGGTCTTACACACTCTCCTCTTTCTGCGCTTTGTCAACCCCAGGTGCACACGGTCCGCAGGGCAGACTCACTTCGCCGCCATCCTCTTCTGGTGAAACTATCAAAATCCAGAATCACTGTTCACCTCCATTCTTTCGTTCCTCTCTTTTCACACCTGTGGAACCAACTTACACCTTCTCACCAATCTCATTATTCCCCCAGGTCATCTAGACAGTTCCTCAAGATATTAAATCATCTCCCTTCTAAAACGATGATCTTTTTTTTTATCTTGTTAAGCCACGCCTTCCCCACCCAAGTTTCCAGTTTTTCCTTCCTAAGAGTTTGCTCCTGTATCCATCTTGTCCACTCCCTGCACGCACCTTCCCCGACCCCTCATTCTTACCCACATCCCTTGTTGGTTCGTCTCCGTCTATTTTATGCCTCGGGCCTGCTGTTGGCGTTTCTCACTTCTCTTTCTGCTGTTCCTCTTTGTTCTGTTGCGTCCTGGTCCGTTATGTGGTGTATCTGTTCCATGAGCCTTGACTTTGTATACAAAAAAAATACAAAAAACGCTCCCATCAGCATATCGTTCTCAGCAAAGGATGTGGCATGAGGGAAAGGATAGGTTCAAATGCATGTGCACACACAAATGCATGAGCATGTGCAAGGGTGCACATCCTTCCACAAGCATTCTTTTCCCAACAGATTAGGAAAAAAAAATTAGGTTTCAAGATTGTGCCAGGTGAAATTTTGAAACTACTTTGCTCAAGCATTAAATCCCACCGCTGTCAAAAGAAACTTTGTTTTTCCTCCCCCATGGTCACTGGAAAATGACAAGTCTGGAGCCATTTACAGGTTAAGAAAATCCTATTTACTTTCCTTAGCAAAGGTTTTCTCGAGTCCCCTAGAGAGAAGTTTTTATGACGAAGGTAGTGTGGTAAAACTCTGTTGGTCCCAGCGTTCAGCGACATTAAGGACATTGTGGATTCGAAGAGCATCCAATTGAGTCTCGGGGTGTTGTGGCTAACAGGCAAAAAAGAGCTGTGGCTGAAAGGAAGATGGCTATATGCCTCAAGCTTTCCCAAGTTCATCGCCCGCTGCAAGGTGAAAGCCTTCTCAGTGGCACTTTGCCCAGCTCAGCAAATCCCAGCGGGGTAATTATAGCAGGAGGCAGCAGCCAAGACCCTTGGTAAGAAGGCTGCGGAGGTATTGTTAGGGTGTGAAGAGTTCTATTGTATGACTGACTATTGTTATTTTCACAAGGATTAAATCAGGCTATCAAATGAACAAATGAATGAAAAAAGATAATGAACATAAAACGAGTTGCCAGTACATACTACTGCAGCTACATATCAGGTTCACGTTCGTGTTGCAATTTTGAGCACAAATTGGTTGTGTACAAAATCTTTACAAACAGTTTGGACTCTTCTTTGTACCTTCAACCACAGCAATGCAAGTAAACTGTAAACTTCCATTTTACAAGTAGGAACCAACTAAATCAGAGAACCTTTTTAAGAGGCAAATATTAAGAACGATTTACTTGTTATTTTGACCTATTTAGTACAACTAA
>NC_140970.1:33103877-33141377 GCF_056783735.1 Eptatretus burgeri | reverse complement strand
TATATATATATATATATATATATATATATATATATATATATATATATATATATATATATATATATATATATATATACAGTAAGTCCTCGCTAACCGGAAGTTCGCATATCGTAGTTTCGATTTTTCGTAATTTAGTTTTAATAACCAATTTTTCAATTATCGCAAACATTTTATGCCTATCGTAATGTCATTGCAAGGAAAAACGCAAAAAAAAGTTTCAAACTGCCTGCAAAAAACAACAATCACACAGAATGCGCATAAACACACTTTCACTTTACTGCGCATGTACTGTATGCTGTACTGTACGTATTCTCTTCACGCTCGCCTGCATACCTTCCAGTATGAATCCCAAGCGACCCGCAAGTCTTTTGCCAAGCACACCTCGTTTCAAGCGACAACGAAAGGCTGTCACATTGAAGGTGAAATTGGATATAATTAAAAGACATCAACGAGGTGAAGGGACAACGGAAATCGGCCGCGCGCAGCAATCGCTGCATCGACTGTACATTCGATCGTTCAAAGTTCGGCAAAGATAAAGAAAATATCACAGATTGCGATCAGTTCGAGTGCAACGACACTAACGAGAATGAGAGATGGTGCCATGCACAACATGAAACGTTTATTATGTGTGTGGATAGAAGATCAAACTAAACGTCGCATGCCTTTATCTCTTGCTGTGATACAAGAAAAAGCGCGTCGTTTGTTAGGGCATTGACCCACGATTACTTGATCAATTACTTCTCCAATCATGTTGAGAAGTATCTCCAAGGAGAACAACATTGACAACAAATCCTTGCTGCTTGTAGACAATGCTCCTGCCCATCCTCAGCAAATGGAAGACTGGTGTGAAAACGTGCAGGTAGTATTTTTACCACCAAATACTACCTCACTTTTACAGCCTATGGATCAGGGAGTTATTGCTGCTTTTAAAGCCTATTATGTTAAGCATACCATGCTGCAGCTTATCAAAAAAACTGATGAGGACAAGCTATCAATCAAGGAGTTTTGGCGAACATACAACATAAAAATGGCTTTGGAAAACATTGAGGATTCATGGGCGGAGGCGAGTGCCTCCACAATGAACGCTGTGTGAAAGAAAGTGTGGCCCGAGTGTGTCCACAATTTCACGGGGTTTGCTGATGTTCCGTTGATTACAAGTCAAATTGTAGACCTGGCGCAGGAGGTTGGTTTGAAGAGGTTGACGAAGAGGACGTGGATGACTTACTGGAGTCTCATGCAGAACCCTTAAGCAATGAAGATCTTATGGAGTTGGAACAGCAGTGGGCTCTTGAGGAAGAAGAAGATGCTGTGACACCTTCATCCGAGCATCTCACCATGAAAAACCTCAGCCAAATCCTCAGCTCGTTTGAAAGTGCCATAGAATTTGTTATCGAGCAAGATCCAAATCTTGAAAGCAGCACTGATTTTAGCAGTGTTGTTTATGATGCCCTTTGTTGCTACAAGGAACGTTATGCAGCAAAGAAAAAGAAAGCCATCCAGCCCACTCTCCATACATTTTTCAAGCCAAAAGATGCAGCACCAACTCCATCCACCATCCAGGATGCTCCTTCAACCAGCTGCCAAGAGACCGTTCCTGCTGGTGAAGAAAGTGACAGCACAGTGTCAAGTGAAGAGGGGGACGATTCTGCCACTCCGCAAGTGTGACTTGTCCACCGCAATCAACTCCATTCCTCCAGCCTCGGGGTAAGTCTCCACGACTCGAGGAGTGTGTTTTGTTTATTTGTGTTTATGTCCAAAAAATTCCGAGCCAAAAACACATCCCCCCTTTAACACATTGGTTTCTATGGGAAAATATGTTTTGTTTAACACAGTTTCGCTTATCATAAGGTTTTCCAGGAACGCAACCCTTGCGAAAAGCGAGGACTTACTGTATATATATATATATATATATATATATATATATATATATATATATATATATATATATATATATATATATATATATTTCACTCCTCAATACATACGCAATCAGGATGAATTCAGGGCTAAAGCACCACCAAACTACAGATTCGTTTTCTGATTCATGTTCCGATTCATGATCAAAATATACCATTCAATTGAAATTAAGTTGTTTCTCGATTATAAACTGACGTTTGTAGGCAGACAGACAGACAGACAGACCGCCACACAGACAGAAATGCACCAATTGCTTAACCATGCTTTTCCATTCATGTGCGCAGGATAATAACTTAATGGCAGCAGTCAGTAATCATTGTTACCATGTTTGACGATTGACAACGACGCATACTATGACACCTACTTCTTGTTGCTTCGTATGCAGCCTTTTGGTGCCTGTTACATCATTTTTGGAAGTGCGGGTTTGCCGCTTGTGCAGTACCCTGTTACCAGTAAGCTGGTACTCATTTTGCCGACCTCGGAAGCATGACAGGCTGAGTCAACCCACCTGGTGTTGCTATTTCAATGGCACGACAAGGGCTCCAACTCAAGACCCCAAGATCTTAAGCCAGCCAACTTCACCGTTAAGCCAACACCAGGCTTTTGACAGCTGCTGCTGCTGCTGCTGCTACTACTGCTACTACGACTACAACAATGGTCACAATTATTCTCATCTTTTTATTGGGTTGGCCAGGGAGCATTATTTATCACCTAACTCTTTCATGAACTGGCTATAACCAAGCCTGACATTTGATTGAAGGTGGCAGAAATTTGTGTATTGTTCAGAATGCTGGTGATAACTCGCCTACTCCTTGCGAAAGACACCATGGGATGTTTAATGTCCACCAACGACACTCTCCCGCTTAACGTCATTTCGATGGAAGGCGCATACATTGATGCAGGTGCATACATGCAAGACACCAGAGTGACGGTTTATAGCTGGGTCGAGATTCCAACTCCTGCTAGCAGCTCAGGTAAAAGCACATACATCTAAACTATCATGCCAGCCCCACCAAGTAAGGTCTTTGAATATATTATAAATACAACGTAAAAAATATGGATTTTTGTAGATTGTTCTTTATACACCATTCAGTTCTCGTTCTCTGATTCTGATGCACCTTACTCTGTTACAAAGCAGTTTCTTGGCAACGGTTATACCAGGTGATTTGCCATTGCTTTCCCATCAGTCGCAAGGGCAGGAATTTGGAATTTGGCCATGCTGCCGGCAATAGCTCGTGTACTCTTCGCCAAGGACACCATGGATCTTCAACGTCCACCAACTAATGCCGGCAGACGGCACATCCAGTTTAACGTCCAACCAAGGGACGGCACCACACATTGATGAATGAATCACTCTGCCTGTGATACACCGGGATGACAGTTTACAGCTGGGTTGGGATTCAAACCCATGCCAGACAGCTTAACAGGGAGCATGTGTACCTCCAGACCATCCTGCCAGCGTACCATTTAGTTACTTTATACAAATATTGCCATTCAAAGAAAAATAATGAGGAGAAATTCTGCATTCATTATGGGTTTTTTTTGACTGCTTGATTGCAGGATGCTATAAAATCCAAAATGTGGATTTTGGAGGGGAAACAAACTATTCTGGGTTTACACATAACCAGAATAGCACAGCAATAAAAGAACTGTCATCGCTGCCGTAATGGAGTTAAGCTGTAAAAATGTTAATTGGTGCAATTTGGTATCACTGGAGAGTCATTTTCTGAAAATATTTTTATAGCCAGACCAAGGTATCATCCTTTTGGGAAGACAAAGGTATTGTCGAAGGAATGTGGGTTTACATGAAGAGCGTTCAAAATTTCTCAGAAATAGGTGCCCACAATTATTCAAGATAACTTCCTTTTTAAAAATTTTTAACACAAGTGTCCATATAATTAATAAGGCAACTTTTTCTTGTTAATTGACAATACGTGTGCGTACCCATACCTTGTTCCGATAACTTTCTGCATGCTGCATATATTAGCAGTTTAACCACTTAAAGAGAAAACAAAAATGTTATCCACTTAACATTGTATATTTTTTAATTGGAATGACAATATAAGATAAAATAAATTATTAGTTTAATTTTCAGATGGACTTTACTTTTGCGTTTCTGATAAACTACATGAATGAAACCTGGCCAGGACCTTCAATGCAATCATTTTCGAGTATATCAATTATTCCTCATTCTCAATAATTCTGAACTATAGCTTTGTTTTTCCCTCGTCAGGGCAGATTTGTAGCCTGTCAACTCTCCAGAATGGCAAATTAGCCGATTTCAAACCAAGCAAAATCACCAATCAAATCCCGATTCAAATTCAAGCTGCTACTAATGAGAAATAAAGTTTGCTTCTAGCTCGACGTATTTTTGGCATGAACAAGTTCAGAATGTGCTCGTGCAGACAAGGCACGAGTTACGACAATCAAAGCCAACACAGAGTTTAAGAATTTCAATGAGGATGAACTCTCCAACATCAAGCTGTGCCCACCAGGCGTGCTTAGCTTGCCCATGTATCTCATCACATAATACTGCCCACAAAATAAAAATTGACTAAGAGGCAGTGGGTGTGGCTCATTAAACGATCAAAACGTGATGCTGAGATCAGAGGGGAGTGCCAGGAAGGTAGTGTAGCAAGGCAGGGTATTTCACTTGAAATCACAAGTTGAGTGAGTCACAAATTTCACAAGTTGAGTGAGTCACTAATGCATGGAATGGTCTCCCTCTTGGAAAGATAGAGACAATAGAAACGGTATACAGGTTTAAACTGGAATAAGATACGCGTTCAGGATGGAGGTACGTTTGGAAGCATCGGGGAAAGAGGTGACATGATCACTGGCAGGAAGGGGACGCGGTAAAGATATGGATGAATGCGTGATTATGTTGTTGTGGGGTCACGCCGGCTAAACGGCGAAGACGTTCCTAGCTGGATAAAGTGCCTATTTGTCCTATACCACGGCCGATCAGGAAAAGCGCCAGACTTGCCAAACCGAGGTCGCGATTTAAAATGGAGGTGTGAGCGGTCACCTTGCCCAGCGTTACGTGCTCAACCAGAAGATTCTCGAGATAATTTATAACCAAATTGATTATTCTGAAATCGACGATCAATTCCGGTCCAGACACATTCTGGCACAGAGACCCAGTCAATATAAAGTGCATGTATTGCAATAGAATGGGAGGAAAAAGAAACGGGATGCAAACAATTATAATACAAAAAGGTAAAAAGTATTAAAAAAAAAAATGAAATAAAGGCACCGTTAAATTTAACGGATGGGAACCTAAGTTCCCTATCTTAAAGCCTCGATCATACTACACAGAGGAGAGGACAAAGGACAAACGGGATACTGTATTGCGATCCGTTCTGGCCGGACAAGTCCACGGGCGTTTGCGCTCCTGGGGTGGATCAATGCAGGACCTATGGGAGATGGACTGGAACCCAAGGAAGCGCCAAGGAAAAGGTGTGATGGATCCTTGTGACATGGTATCTCGATCGTGGCCATGCAGGTTGGAGTGGCACAGGGCCAAATTCGATTTGGGATGAAGATGAGAGGATTGTGTGATGGTTGTGAGATGGCATCCACGTCTCTTGAGCTCCATCATCTTCTCCTATCAGTTCTCTTCTTGCGTCTGAGAGGCATGGGTGTACGAGGTGTGGTGGTTGTGGGGGGGGGGATGTCCCCCCCCCCAAAACCAGCATAACTTTCATAATTCGGGCATAAAAATATAAAGGTGACAAAATATCGTGAGGTGATAAAATATCACGAAATGACAGAATGACGACAGCCGGTGATGTAAAAACCTCACGTGAATCGTCATATATTTGACTACTTTTGCAATTATCAATCGTAATCCGAAAATAATAGTAAAAATACGATAAATATCCAATTTATTACACATCTGGCAAGTGGCAGCTTTGCCCGACTCCCAAGGATTTGCCCGCCCTCAAGCACTTTCGAAATGACGTATTTCCATCCTTGAATGCATGTTACGCAATCGCGCATACACAGAAACACAAATGGCTGATGGTAGAGCAATCACCAGAATGTTATGATGGAAGGGCGAAGAAGCCATACCGGGCCCTGGGACCTCTGAAGATCTGATCAGAGGGATTCTCAACGACTTGCTGATTGGCTGTTCGTGTTGCTTACGTCTACAGAAGGTCATTTTACTTCTGTGGAAACCATCTGGGACCCCGGGACTTTGGGAGCAGGTATGTTCTCACCGGCCTTCAGTGGAAGATGTGCATCGTCTCGGGACTTTTCGGCGGTGGTTCATTGAAGGTATTTCAGATGCTTGTTTATCAGCTGTTCCTGTTGCCAAAGAGCTGTTATTCGTGAACCAATGTTGAAATTGCTCTCAGTTTGATTCTTTAGTTTGCTCAAAAGTGTTTAAAACGACTAAAGAGGGAATCATCCCGTGCAATGACTCGCTTTTTATGGCTGGCCTTGCGGTGGAGGAAGGGGTTTCCTGAAAACGCGCATGCGGCACATTGCACAAAGGCCTTTTCGAAATGACATTCATGACTTCATTTCAGAATGGTCATTTTGGGTTGTGCTACGACTGGGTGGAAGGGGGGATGGTGGTGGTGGGAGGGATTGTTGGCTTGCTTTGGGGGCGTACATCTGTGTGCCAGTGAAGTGTACATTCGGGCAGCGTAGCCAATCTGTAGTCACCCCACTACAAAACATGGCTCGTACACCCAGGCCGAGAACACTTAGGCCTAAGTCACATTTGCTCGACGGCGAGGATACGGCAGCCGTACGCCCTCTGAATTGACAGAAACGTGCGGCGGCCACAGAGTTTCTGCGGTGACCTTAGGGTGACCCTACGCCATTTGGCTATCTTTTACAAGCCGTAGGGGTCGCCGTGAAATTATAACGCGGAGTCATAACTTTTTTCATTTCTACGTTCGCCGTAGCAATTCGACAAGCCGAAAAAACAACTGGTAAAAAAATAAAAATAAAATGAACCCACTCGTTACCGTCCGTCTGGCCGCACGTTCGCCTTAGGGCCCCCCTGCGGTCGCCTTGCGGGCACCTTGAGGCTACCTTGCGTCTGCCTTGAAATTCTATGGCTGCCGCAGGGCCCCCCTAAGGTCACCGTGCGACATCAAATCAAAGACCTACAGCAACCCCACGTTTTCAGTCTCCACAATTTATAAATACGCCGTGCGGCTACCCAAAAAATAAAAACATGTGACTGCTACATTGTGTGACTGTGGAAATACTGCGGCCGCCGTATAATTGCTAGTGGCCGTAGATTTTGGAGACCCCACGGCCGCCGTGGCAAATGTGACAGGGATTTTTATTAGCTCTCCCTGTGACGTCAATAGACTTTGCCTGCTGAGACATCATTGGCCGTTCAAGTGTCACGAGAGCCTATACCCCACCCTTAAGCTTCTCGACTCATCCCAACATTCCAGGTCCTTCATAAGCAAGCCTAAACTCACGTTCTGGTCTGCTTACAAGGCCCTAATCTGTTAAAAGGACACATAAGACAGATTGCATGAGATAAAAAAAAATAAAAATGAATTAATAAAAAGCAGTTTTCAACAGAAACATTGTGAGGGGAGATGAAATGGCTATCTCAAAGATTAAAAGCAACACTTTCCTGGTCACAGAGTGGTTTTCCTTCACACCGATTCAAAAAACACAAATTAAGGAAATAACTAATTTAATCTACGCATTTTAACCCATATAAGTCATTTACACAACACTATACATGCGTCATGATCATGCTAGCTGTGAATGGGTCTCCTCAAAAAGCGAATGTCCTTTTGGCGATTGTTAACCCATGAATCTACAACTCTCTTGATCATGAGAAAAAAACACTCAATATGTTCATGTGCCCCACCCGAGGGTTGTTCTCCCAATCCATCCTCCTACCACGCGCTCCCCCCACCATGAAAACAAGTCATTAAACTGAGGGAGTAAATTAATGCGTTGTTAATATAATGCAGGCATGATGGGCCAAATGGCCTCCTGCTGTGTTAAATTCCTTTTTGTAAAATTTGTAAAATATTCAATCCTTGTGTAAAACGTCATTAATAGGTACTGTATTAATAGATAAATAAACTCTTACATTTGTTTTCCATATAAATGAGCGATCATAATTTGAATTACACTTATAATAATAATATATATATATAGTGTGAGTTGCCCTTTCCACTATATTGAACCTTCAAATGAGCAGGTATTGATGAAGCTGTGAGCCATTGATATCAAAGAGATTCACAACCACACACTGATTGTGAACAACAAAACTATTTTTTGTTCAAACAAACTATATTTACTTTCCATGTGTTTAACACACGTGCACCTGATTTAGGCACATGTAGAGTGTAGGCTTTGAAGATGGCACACTCAGTTGGTGAATGCTTCGGTTTTGGGCTGGGAATGTGCGGTGCTTCAGCAAGGTTACGTCGAAACCCAGGATCTACGTTAAAACAAAATTCAAATCCACAGATTCTCAAGAGGCCTCAAACTGCCTCTTAATTGACCCTCGGGAGAGAGCCTACCCCTGCAGCAGCTTTCACTCAAAACCAGCAGCGTGTTCACATCCAAATGACTCTCATTAATGCAGTTTGATAAGGCATCACGGTCGACCTGTCAAAGACCATTTGGCACTGAACTTTTGCCATACGTACGTGCCAACATCTTGTGCATTTATTCGACATCTCGAGTGAAAATAAATGCGCAAATTAACTCTACCTGTGCAATAACCCGCAAGCAAATCATGAACTTGGTATTCACGGTCACACTGCAGGAAAGATAAAAAAATAAACAAAGCAAGCGCCCTTTCCCAGTTTCACAGTCCCTTTCCTCAGAGCCAAACCACCATCCCAAACAACAAGTCTTCCATCAGTTGCCTGGAAACCTACCATTCAATGAAAATTGCTTCTGCTTTTGCCAACAACATTCCAGTCAGTATCTTAGCTTCTGGTGCTGTGAACTGGATCCAAGTCTGGGATGGCCAATTCCACCATCTGAGCTGCCCAAAATCCCTCCAAAAGATGTGTCCAATGATGCATTTAATGGGAAACAAATCGTTGTGGGTACCACACCGCCATCGTCATCAACAACGCATCAGAAGATAGACTGTCGAAATATAGGAACAAAATGTATCCAGATTAAGACCTGTTAATTATTCAGGAAGAGATTTCCAGAAACCCTTTGGTGATGCACAGGCACGTTTTGGGTCAATTAAAGTGGTGTACCTTCCCAGAGGAGAGTAGAATCGAGTATTTGCCATGAAACTCAGCACCTGCTGTCTTTATCAACAGCAGAGGTTTTTCCATGAGATTTGTCCATGATCGAGCTGCTCTTTTACAGCAGACTGTCCTTACAATAGCTTCCTTCAGTGTCTGGCCTGTAACCAGCTGACCAGAGCTGTTCGTTTCTCACCAAGACCAATCAATTCATATCATTTCCCGATGCAAATAAAATCACCCGGCCAAAAGGATTTTTTTATACACTTAATTAAAATGTAATTTCCCATCAGCAGGCATGCAAAGAGAATGAATATATTTAACTGAAGGAACAAACAGCAGCCTTTAAAGAGGAAAAGGCCTGTACAATCACTGCTGCAATAACAAGAAAGACAATGTTTAAAGATTCAGGGATATATATATATATATATATATATATATATATATATATATATATATATATATATATATATATATATATATATATATGGTATAGTTGATTTGAGAATCATTGATCTATACTAAAGTAGAGCTACATGAGCACACTGTAACCAGCTGACCTGTCACACACACGCACGCACGCACGCACGCTACAATATCCTCTCTCTCATCCCTCCCAGTACGATCAAGTTTAAAATGATAAATTATAAAGTGAGGGAAAAAATAGTCTCCATGGAAACAGCAAAGAAGAGAAGAAACAAGAAAGGACTAAAAAAAACAACTTTGGCTTTTGGAAACATGAGGGTTTGTTTAACAGGATGGCCAAAAAAAAAAAACCAAAAAAACTCCACAGCTTCCCTTCGGCCACAGATTAACCTCGAGCTCGAGCTACAATCCCACACTGAAAAAGAAATGAGGACCGATGGGCTGAAGATGCCACAAATAGAAAGTACACTTATTTTTGATCAAACCATCTCAAGCTCACTGAAGAACTTTTTATGTAGGCATATCATTTGCAGAGAAAGAAATGAGGAGACACCCATATACATTTCCAAGAATTACAAGGAAAATTAACAAAATTCAACTTGGTATTTGAAATTTAACTTGAGATCATAACATCGTGAACCGTAGGGTCAAATGGGAATGCCAAACAAATGGGAATGCCAAACAAATGGAAATGCGACCCCAAGTCAAATTATAAAAGACGCATTACTTCATACCAACGGGCCGAATGAAAGAATCTTGAAATTTTGCAATCCTCCATATTGATGATTCTTTGGAAACAATATGGTCCTGCAAGCCGAGAGCCCATCATTTATCATCAAAATGATGTTGAATGGCGATCAGTCAGCAAACATCAGCTCGACTCATCTCAAAGGAGTGGCACTTTTGGGCTATAATGGTTCATAATAACTATTATAAAACGGTACTGTCGGAGCCCGACATTTGCGGGGGATACGTTCCTGGAAAATGCCGTGAATGTGGAATCTGCAAACATCGGGGCATTGTTTGAATGAGAAAAAGGGGAATAGGTTCCCAGCGGTTCATGATTCATGAAAAATGCCGCAAATGGTGAAGCCGCGAATGTCGACACCGCGAATGTCGCGGAATTGTTTCAATGTGAAAAAGGGGGGATAGGTTCCGGCGCTTCCTGATTCATAGGGGAACACATGAAGAGTTACAAACATTTTCGACCGCGAATGCACATGATTACAGTTTCATAAAAAATGCTTACATATTAAAAAAAACTATCCTACTAAAAAGACACTAAAAATACTTCCGATAAAGATGCTTCCTATAAACACACTGCCTGTGTTTTGGAGGGCCAACAGAAAGATGTGGTTGATGGGAGCAATTTTCATGGACTAGTTCCATAACTGTTTCATCCCTCAGGTGGAGAGGTACCTGATGGAACAAAACCTTGCGCTCAAGGCTCTCCTGCTCATCGGCAATGCTCCTGGCCGCCCCGGGCACCTGGAGTGGCTCTCCCAATCGTCGAGGTGATCTTCCTGCCACCCAACACCACCTCCTTGATTCAGCTGCTTGACCAAGGGGTAATCTTGACTTTCAAGACCTATTGTACTCGCTGCACTGTTCAATGCATTTTGAATGTGATGGACATTTTGGATTTTGGATGCAACCCAGAGTTCACCGTCGGGTAGTATTGGAAGGAGTTCAACATAGCCCACAGCATTGGCGCAATCAACGAGTCACTGGACAAGGTGAAAGCCTCCACCATCAACACCTGCTGACACAACCTGTGGCCACAGGCAGTGAGGATCTCACTGAGGTGGAGTTGGACACCATTACCAAGGTTTCCGAGGAGGAGGAGGAAGCGGGCAGTGAAGAGGAAGAGGTGTCGAAGTCTAACCTCATGATTTATGTTCTTGAGTGAGATGCTGCAGGACATGCAGTCAATGACTGAGGCTGCAATGACTGAGGCCGGTCATGGAGCGTTACTCAAGTGTTTTTCTTACATGGATTACAAGGAAGTTACGTGCAGGAGGAGGCCATTCGGCTCATCATGCCTGCACCACACCAATACCAGATTTAATAAATGTCAATACCCCTTCTCTTCGTGTACAGCCTTTTGGCTGCAACACTGGTACTCATTTCACCGACCTCAGAAGGATGACAGGCTGAGTCAACCCCATGGTATTAATTCAGTAGCCAATGAGGCTTGAACTCAGGACTCCAGGATCCCAAGCCACGACACTAACCGCTAAGCCAATGCCAGGCTTGAGAACACCAAGTTCACTTTAGAACACCAAGTAAGCCAACACCAAGTTCAAGAGGGGTTTGGATGATGTGATGCTCCCACACAAAGAGCTACATCGAAACCTGTGGCAATCTGCCAAGCAGCTCTTGATCATGGATTTTTTTTCTGCCCTGGTCCCTCCACCTCAGGAGCATCAGCCCTCTTCTGCCTCTCCTGCCTCTCCTGCATCCCCTTCGGTGCTTCGGCGGGTGACTCATCAGGACCCTCACTTGCATCATCTTCAGAGGACTTCACCGAGTTCACTGGATTCTAAATAATGATCATTTGAAAAGTTGTGTGCGATTGTGCAAATAAAATATTGAAATGGTACCTGCTGTTGTTGTTTTATTTTTACTTTTATGGTACAGTTGATTAATCACTTTTAATAAACTGTAATCGCATTCCTTCATTAAACATTGGAAACGGGACAAGCTAGTGTTGTCTTTTTTTAGATATTTTTTTCAGCATTTTTTCATTCAACTGTAATCCCTGTTGGCCACCCTGTTGAAGGAGAATTAGTAGTAGTAGTAGTAGTAGTAGTAGTAGTAGTAGTAGTAGTAGTAGTAGTAGTAGTAGTAGTAGTAGTAGTAGTAGTACTTCTACTACTACTGCCCGAATTTTGGCCTGTCTTTTACAAACCAGCTGGCCAAGCTTGACAATTGATTGGAGCTATCTGCACAGGAATTTGGAATTTGTTCACAATAATTGAAATAACTCATCTCCTCTTTGTGAAAGATACTGCAGGATCTTTAGTGTTCACTATCTAAAGTGAGTAGGGACAGTCGTCTTAACGTCCATCCAAGGAGTAGGGGGATGGGGAGGCACACTTGCATGATGCAATACCCTGCTTCCAAAACACCCCATCTGACAGTTTATAGTGAGGCTGGGAATTAAACTCAGAAGAGACAGCTCAAAGGTAAATGTGTTACCTCTGTACCACCTTGTTGGGCATGTGTTCAATCACACTCCCTACGAATTGTCTAGGTTCTGAGGTCAATCCTGGAGGAACAAAATTGAACTGAAACTGCCACTCTAATGTGGTGGAGCAGGAGACATTATTAAATGGCACCCAAAACCATTCCACAAGGTGGACGTAAGGTCAACTCCCCCTTGTGCAATCATGTGCACTTCAAAAACCCCAAAGGTTTTGGGCCAATGCTGCAAACATATAAAACTTGCCAATATATTCTTATGCAAAGAAACTGAAAGTTTTGGGATACATTTGGAAAAAAAAAAATTGAAGTTCATTTCTGCAATTATGACATTACAGAGATTGAGCAAATTGCTCGCAGCATCAAAAGTGATATCAATCTTTTCATCACAACAGACAAACATTATCTTGTCATGTCTTAAAGAAAGAAGAACATTTTCTGGATCCTCATTTCCCCCAAGCACATGAAGGGATGTCAACAGCTGTGACAGCTCAGAATGCTGCGAGCACACACCAGCTTGAGAGACACAAGTGATAGCATGAGCATTTCTGGCATTTCCGCTGCAAAGGATCCGTGGAAAAGATGGCCCTCATGGCAATTCTCCTTTTGGATATTTTACCACTCATGCAGAGCAGATGGGGTAGGACTATACTAACCAGACCGTGACATAGAATGCCTGAACTTTTTGGGTCATCAGTTAAACAACACAATCTGAGTTTCAGCCCATTAGCTCCAGTACCACCAAATAGCATGAGGCCACAGAAGAAATGCATTCTGCATCCAGGAAAACTGGATTGGAGGTGCAAATGTGCGCACACAACGGAGTTGTAGTTCAAATACAGAGCTGTGTCATTGTGACCTCTGAAGTGCAAGCAGCATTGAAAACCATGTTAATTAACCATGTGTTCACAGTCATTCTGCCATGATCTAGGCAGCTCTGCACTCATTAGGAAAAAGAAGAATACTCATAAGTTTGGGTTTTTAAGTCAGCCAAAGAACCATAGTACAAGCTCACCACTGATCATGCAAGTGTACAAATGGTTCCTGAAGTGAGGTACTCACAGGGATTCAATAAGGGCCAACATTTTACATTTTTCAATACTTTTGATGTTGAGGTATGATACTCTTCACAGAGCGTTGGTGCTGCTGAACCAGTTACTTGGCAATGTGTTTTACTGGGTGGTTTGCCATTGTTTTCCAAGCATTGCTTGTCCTTGCTCTATCATTTTAAATGCTGAGTAAGGAAGTAGCACATACCATTTTTAAAGTCTTCGGTATGATTCGGCTAGGGTTTGAACCACAAATCTCCCAGATTCAGAGCGGACACTAACCATTACACCACCGAGTCTGGTATTTTTAAATGTATAGGTATACATAATTAGAAAGTAAGGATTGATATTTCCACTTATTTCTATTTTTGGTTTTGAAAAATAAATAAAAAGATTGTGTGTCATGGACAACTGTGAATATCTCGTATGTCGGAATTTTGGCTGCGTCAAATATAATAACAAAAATAGGACCACGAGTCCTGAAGTTCACATGGATCAGGAGCAAAAGTCACTCAAACCAACCACAGACTCCCTAAGACTACCTTATACCTTGATTTTTTTTGATTCGGGATGCCCTCTGGAGGATTCTTGGTCTTCGTGGGGTGCCACCAAAACCGATCAATCAGAAGTCTGAACTATACACTGGTACTGAGAGTGCTGTGAGATGTGGTGATACCATCTCTGACTTATTTCTAGTTGTGACTGGAGTTTGTCAGGTGTGTGTACTGCCCCCTTCACTTTTCAGCACTTGTATGGACTGGATTCTGCAGAGGATGTAAGAGAGATCAAGTTGCGGTGCATCGTTTGGGAATGTCAAGATCTCTGATCTTGATTTCGCAGATGATGCAGTCATCTTTGCAGAGACTCGAGATATCCTTTTGGGGGCCCTCGAGGTGCTGAATGAAGAGTCGGAACCACTGGGATTACGAGTTTCCTGGGTCAAAACTAAGATCCAGGCTTTTAATGACATCTTCTATGCTGCTGTCCTGTCTGTGCCTGTTTGTGGTGAGCATGTTGAGGTCATGGAAAGATTCACTTACCTTGGCAGTGATATTCATGTCTCTGCTGGCTGTGAGTCAGAGGTCAATAGACGTCTGGGTCGGGCCTTGGGAGTCATGGATTCACTGGATAATGGGGTGTGGCGCTGCCGGTACCTGTGCGGGAGGACAAAAGTCCGAGTCTTCAGGTCCTTGGTGCTTCCAGTCTTGCTCTATGGATGTGAGACTTGGACTCTGACCAGGGATCTGAGACGGAGACAATTCCTTTGGTACCAGGTCTCTTCGGAGAATCCTTGGCTATCGCTGGTCGGACTTTATGTCCAACAAGCAGTTGCTGAGAGACTCAAATGAGATTGGTTACCTGCATCGTCCATGAGGGTCAGCTGTGGCTGTATGGACATGTGGCTCATTTTCCTGACGCTGATCCTGTTCACCAGATTCTCTCAGTGAGGGAGCCCTATGAGTGGAGGAGGCCAATGGGCCGACCACATGCCTCATGGTTTCAGCAGATTAATCAACATCTCAAGGAGTTTGGGATGGGCCATGCATCTGCCTGGGGGATGGTCAGACAGAGGACCTTGGAGTATCGGCGGAAAGTGGACGCAGCGACACGCTGCTCCGGTGCATGCTCCCATACCTGACCTGACCTGACCCCACCCCCCACTGTAAACTCCATAAATGAGTGCAGATTTTGAGGCGTTCAATACACCTTCATTCGTCATCACATATGAAGCTTGTGGCCAAGTTTCATCAAAGTCATGTGTTTGGTTCATGCGATAATGACTGAAATGTTTACAGACTTTCTGACTTACTGACTAACTCACTGACTCACCTACGGATACTGCTCTCTTGCATAATCTCACCGGACGAAACCCCAGGTGAGCTAATAATAAGAGTAATAAAACGCATGATAATGAAATTAAATGTTGTACAAGTATTTTAATACCACAGGGTCAAAAATATCATGATGCATTTCGAAAATTAAATAATTAAATGGAGACAATCGACCAAAATGACCAATTTTAACAAGTTGAAATTCAATGCAGCAGAGCAAGTGCGAAATCTGTTCAAGTCATCATATCTGGCTAGGGAGGAAAGCATTCAACACATGATGTTCCATTCAGCATTGTACAAAAAAATTCCTCCAAAAGCAACCCTCCTGATACATACAAAAAACTACGACTAATGTACTACTCCTACTACTGCTACCACTACCACTACCACTACTACTACGATGGCTGCTTCTTTAAAGGTCCCAATTATTCCAACCTTATTTCACATATGTGGTCTTTTTCACATTAACGAGTGAGAAGTGATGGGTGGGAGGTCGTCGACACAAAACCTGAAAGTATGCTTCATGTAGATATATCAAATCTCCCTTTCTGCTTTGTCAGCACCCCACCGCCTTCCTACTTCCCCAGTGCCCCACCCCCTTTGTACTTCCACAGCATCCTTCCCCCTTCGCCAGCACCCCACCCCCTTCTTGATCCCACAGCACCCCACCCTCTTCCTGCTTCCTCGCAACTCACCTCCTTTGTACTTGCCCAGCGTCGCCCCATTTCTGCTTCAACAGCATCTCACCACCTTTCTGTTTCCCCAGGACCCTGCTCTCTTCCTGCTTCCCAGCATCCCACCCCCTATCTACTTCCCCAGTCTCCCACCCCTTTTCTGCTTCCCCAGAGTCTCGCCCCCTTCCTGCTTCTCAAGCGCCCAACCCTCTTCCTGCTTCCCAACATCCCACCCCCTTTCTACTTCCCCAGCATTCTGCCCCCTTTCTGCTTCCCTCGCATCTCACTCTCTTTCTTGGGTCCAGTCTTGCTTCTCATCTTCATCAATGATCTGGAAAATCCTGCTTATCTCTTTGCTGCTTATTTCAGCCTCAGCCATATGATTTCTCATCCTTCAGATGGTGAAAAGATAGCAGCCTCTTCCCTCTCTGCATACCTTGATAGAATCCAGAGCGAGTCCAACAATTGGAATGTCTTTTAACTCAGAAAAATCCCACTCACTCACCCTGTCTCTCTTAAAGGACTGTCTGACAACTCCCTCCCCCAAATCCCCCTTCCCACCATTGACTTCCGAAATAAATCACTTGAAGAGGATAAGTCACTCAAACTTTTGGGTTTCACCATTAGCCATGATCTTTCTTGGGCAGATTATATTTCCAAGATGGCTTACAAAGACAGCTGTTGACTGGACATACTCCATCGTGCAAGGTCTTTCATTGGCCAAACTGAATTTTTTACAACCTACAAGGCCTTCATTTGAATCTTGATGTAATACTGCTCTCTACTTTGGGATGGTGCCCCTGCCTCACACCTTGCCCTTTTTGATGCCATGGAAAGCAAGGTCCTCAAAATCATTGGGATCTCCCGCGATGAGGCTGGGTGCCTAGTTCGGTTCAGGAGTTCACAATACAGATAGGTTGTTGGCTTCTCTATATTCCATCACCTCCTTTTTTGGTTTTGCACCCTCTTTCCTCTCTTGCTCTGTCACTCCCAGGTTTCTGAAAGGTACACACGATGTGCCAGTAACCATCTTCATGTTAAACTTCCAAAATACAGGCTCACTGCTCACCTCCACTCATTTGTTCCACTTTTCTCTCACCTGTGATACTTCCCCAATCTGTTTGGTCCCATCATTCCCTCCAGGACTTCAAGACAGCTGTTCAACACGACCTCAGGTCATCCTCCATCAATACTCATGATCTCTTCCACCCCAAATGACCCCATTCACAAGCACTCCCAGGTTATTATGATTTCCCCCTCCCCCTCATCTCTTTATATTTGTTAGTTCTCAGTTTGTTTGTTCCTTTCCTGTTCCATCCCCACTTTGCCCTTCCTCTTCTTGCTGCGTTTCAACTTGTTTGCAGCTTGTTCACCCCCATGTCTCTTTCTCCCCCTCCCCTTGATCGCATTCTCAATATCACTTCTACTCAATCATTGGTGTTTACCCCTTTCCATTATGTTCTCTTCCTTTCTGCTCTAGCTCTTCCACGAGCCTTGATCATCAACATCATCATCATGTACAATGTACTATGCCCCATGCAGAGCGTTGGTGCTACCGAAGTAGTCACTCGGCTACAATACTGGTCAGATCGCTACTTAGACTCAGGAAGTCAAGGCAGCAACTTGGAATTTGGCCATGGTGCCAGTGATAGCTCACCTGCTGTTCAGATAGGACACTGTGGGATCTTTAAAGTCCACCAACTAATGCCAGCAGATGGGATACCCAGTTTAACATCCATCCAAGGGACGGCACACACTTTGATGAGTCACCCTGCCTGTGAAACATCCACTCTACCGTTTGACGGCATGGCACGGATGACAGTTTATAGCTTGCCGAGATTCTTACCCACATTGGACAGCTTAGAGATGAGTATGTGTACCTCTAGGCCTCGATCATGTGTACAATTTTTATTTTTTAAATCGATTCGTCAATATGTTGAGGATGGACCAAATCGAATTTACAGGCAAGATGGGCCAAATTCCCCCTGTGTCAAAGTTCTTTGTGTCTATCCTTTTTCATTTCCTTCGTATTAGATCAGCCGGGGAACGTTTTTGGCCCAAGTTGCTCATGAACTGGCTGACCAAACTTGTCGTTCGATTGAAGGTGGTAATAATTTGTAGTTTGCTCAAGGGGCTGGAAATAAATTGAAGACTCTTCATGAAGGAAATTGCGGATTCCTTAATCTTCACCTATTGATGCTGGCAGATGGGATGCCCAGTTTAACGTCCTTCTGATGGACGCTGCAAATATTGAAGTCTCACCCTGGATGTGAAACACCAGGGTGACAGGATATATCTGGGATGGATTTCAAAACCACAGCTCGATAGCTCAAAGGCGAGTGTGCATCCCTCGAAGCTATCCTGCCAGCCCCAATACATACAAAATACGTTCCTATGAATCTTATGCATTAAATTTACAGCATTCACAGCACAGTACACAGACATATTGGCATTATTTTTAAAATCTTAAATTTTTAAGTAAAGTCAACCAGTGAAGCTGGGCTTTGCCATTGTAATGTTAAAAAGCTTTTCTCTTTCTTTTGCATTACCTTATGGATGGGTTAATTCCCCCAGAATTAAGGAAGGGTTAATTCCCTCGGATTTATGGATGGGTTAATTCCCTCAAAGTTCTTCACAGGTTAATTCCCACAAAATAGTGCATTTTATATGACTTGTAATATCTCCTCTAATTGAGAATGGCACTCTGCCATACCTATTTACATCGAGAAAATTGTGGTCCTCCCATGGCTGGTGTTGATTTAATGACGAGAGTGGTGAGCTTGGGATCTGAGGGTCCTGAGTTCAAATCCTGCTTGGCTGTTGAATTAATACCAGGTGCAGTTGATTCAGCCTGTCATCCTTCTGAGGTTGGCAAAAAGAGTGCCAGCTTGCAAGTATCCTGCGTCGGAATGGTGACCTCTCCAGGATTGTGCCAAATAGCCCAGGAGACTGCTTAGGCAGCACCAATATTCTGCATGGAGGATTGGCCTGATGGATGGATGGATGGATGGGGTCTTCCACCACCGGGACTGAATTTTATTTATCACCTGAAAACCTTCCCATGCACATCCTGAATACAACCAACTGGCAGTTTTCAACTCATTCCATCCAGTGGTTCAGGAGTTTATAGAAGTGTATTTTACTCCCATGACCTGGCCATGGGTGCCGTGAACACATATGCAAAATTTGAAGGAAATTTTCCAAGCAGTTTCCGGTCTTGAAGGCAAAGGCCATTCATAGTAAAACCAAACATTAACACCCAAAACAACAAGTACTAATACTCCATTAGAAAGAAAAACCGTAAGTGTTAATAAGAGAATGAACAGAATGGAAGAAATTTGCCATCTCCACATACTGGGAACTCTCATGCAGAGTGTGAGTTAACTTGTCCAAAAAATTGTTCTCGTACATCAAATTGGAAAACAACCATGATATCTTAGAAGAGAGCCATATTGGCGTGCACCTCCCTCGAGTGAATTCGAGTTTATTTTTTGCAATTAACGCCTTACAACAGCTTGTAGCTTAAAACAGCTTGTTTTCTGGCTTTTCATAATAAATTGTCCATTTGTTTGGGCCGTTTTTTTTCTATTATGGTGCAAATTTTTGTTCCGATATCACAAAGGACCAGCAGCAGTTCGAGCTGTTGTGCTGTGACAAGTTGAACAAACTCTGCGGATTGAGAAAGTTGCTTTGTGAAAGCATAAAAAGCTTGAGTCAACTGTTATAAAAGTAAATTGGCTGACATCATGTGCCAAACTCAAAAAGTCATTCTTCCTTCGAAATCCTTATTGTATTTGGTGTAAGGTATTTGGGGGGGAATGCTGCCTTTTCATAGATACCATTTCAAGCATTCACAGGTTTGACCACCAATGCCTTCAATGAGATTTGAATTGACAACTCTTGAGATTATAGTCGAGTTTCCTTACCACGAGGCCTCCACCATAACCAAAGCCAGTACAAACAAATCTCTCATCATAGATAAGTTAGAATTTTGCTACATTCCAGAAAATAACTCACAAGAGAAAGCTCATCAACCAAAGCAGCCAATTTTCATGATAACTCCCCATTTCACGCTTCACCATTGTTAGTGCAAAATGATATTTCACTTATTCTGAACTTATTATGAACTAAAAGTAATGTGATATTAAAGAAAGGAGAAAAAAAACCAAAAACTAATGCAACTATTAAATTTCGTAAACAAGCACAGGATGTCCGTCTCCTCCAAGATGAAATCAACATCCTCACTGTTATGACGTTGCATTGTCAAGCCATTCACTTTGAAGCACAAGACGAAACAAATACTCCCCCCATGAAATAAGGGGAAGCTTAAGGTCAGGACAAAGCTGCTGCTGTGCCGACAACACCCCATCACATTTTTTGCTGCTATTTGAGTTGTTATACTGTTATACTTTTCACCATTTCCTCTTTATCCTCCGGTTCCTTTTGTAGTTTTGGTTTGCTTTGGTTATCTGAACTGAGTTGGTTCATTTGGTTATTTTATTTCCCAGGTCTGTTCGACTTAATGAGTGTTTTTGTGTTCACTTTTTCTTCTTCTCTTGAATGCAGCACAAAGCTGTGGTGGTAACATCATTGGCTGAGGAGGCGGCTGTTTCCGCTGGTGCAATGCCCTCTGTACGTTAGAGCAGGAATTTGGAATTTGTTCAGGGTGCCACCGATAGCTCACATACTCTTCATGAAGAATATCACAGAATCTTTCTCCTCCTCCTTCATATGCAGCAAAAGGTTGCGGATAGCATCATTGGCTGAGGGCCAAGTCATCTGACCATGCCAAAAGTTGGTCCATGTCATCTGAGAGAGAGAGGGAGATGTAAATGGAGTCGTTACTGTTTGGAGGACCAGTGGCGGCATTAGTCACTTGGAGGTGCATGTGGGTGAGTCCATCCACTAAAGGCCCAGTCACACCTTGACGTTTTAGCCAGCAATGGCAACGTATTAAAATGTATGTAAAACGCTGGCTTACGTTGAACTTTTGATGTTTTTTTTTTTTAAAGATTCGGACGTATTCATAACGACTTGGTCTTATGCATAACGTATTAGTAATGGACACAGAACGTTTCGTTGTGTTATAGATAACTTATACCAACGAATGCTGAACCTGTTTTGTCGGCCTTCACAACCTATGCCCAACGATAGTCTAACTTAGGCATAGCGCGCTGCACGTACCGCCGACGATCACGTGGCGTAGCCTGTTAAAAGGCTGCCGCACAACGATTCAAATCATAACCGCCGCAGAAATGGAAGTGTCAACATCGCAGTCACACCTTGGCGATCTTGCCAGCGTATGCCGACCTCTGAAAAATGCGTCTAAAACGCTGGCGCACGTCGAATACGGTATGGGTAAGTTTGGTATGCGTGAATAGAACGCTAAAGTACGCTATCATACGTCGTATTAAATGGAGTACGTCTTGTAATTTTAAACATGTTGAAAATTTTACGACGTACTTGCCATATGACACACGCTCCGCATGCGATGGGAATAAGTTGTACACACGATATGCGATCGTTGACACACAGACACACGTTACTTGTAAGTTACTCATAAGTCGAAACACGTCAAGGTAATGGTTAGCGTCAGTGTTCCAGACTCCCGGGTTTTTTTTTTCTTCGGTATGACGGTGTTCAGTGTACAGTGCGGTTATGATTTAAATCGTTGAGCGGCAGCCTATTAATTATATTATATTATAACCGCACTAGAAATCGAAGTGTCAAAATCACCATCATACCGAAGGAAGAAAGAAAAAAAAATCAGGGAGTCTGGAACATTGACGCTAACCATTACCTTGATGTGTTTCGACTTATTACCGAGCACCTTACAAGTAACGTGTGTCGATGTGTGTCACCAATCGCGTAACGTGAGTACAACACGTAACTCATAGGTTAGAAATAAGTTTCGGGTACGCTAAACATTACCTCGACGTGTTTCGACTTATGAGTAACTCACAAGTAACGTGTGTCGACGTGTGTCAACGATCGCGTGACGTGCCTACAACTAATGGCCAGCGTTATGCGGAACGTGTGAGTCATACGCTGGCATACGTCTTAAAATTTCAAGTATGGAAAATTTGAGGACAACCGAAAAGTACAACGTTTAAAGCCAGCGTACAACGACGTATGGCAGTGTTTTTCAGCGTGCTCTCAATGTTATCAAAACTTACCCACAACGTATTCAACGTGTACCAGCGTTTTAGACAAATTTTCCAAAAATCGGCATAAGCTGGCTAAAACGTCAAGGTGTAACTGGACCTTAACGAGGGGTTGTTTTGTTGATCGTCCAATGAATGGTAGTGTGGATTTGCTCAACCAGCTGCGACTTTCTGAATGAAATTTTGCATCAATAATGCAAATACGGTATAAAGTAAGCAGGGTTGGTCTAATTTTTTTGACCTTGACATAATTTTAAGATGATGACCGAAGTATCAACGTTTTTTACATTTTTCATCACAACTCGACCAAACTTGGTCTGATCGGAATGAAATTTCCTCCCGAGATAGCATAGAGCAAGCCACATTTAAGCTTGATTTACATCATACCAATCCGGGTTCAAGGTCAAGGTCTCACACCCCGAGGAGTACAAAACCAACATTGAAGTTTTTCTCCTTTTTCTGGCAAATTTCAAGCTGTATCTCGGATCCGGCTGACACTTTTGGAATGAAAAATTACATCACTAATGGCAATATAAATTTTGTGGGGTTGAGATAATTTTTTTGACCTTGACCTAATTTTAAGGTCATGATCCAATTATGGACATCGAAAAAATTTTCTCCATAACTCAACTAAGGTTTGGTCGATCAGAATGATACTGTCCTTTCTAGATAGCGTAGAGCAAGGCACATTTATGATTACTTTACATCATTCCAATCTGAGTTAAAGGTCAAGGTCAAATGGTGGTCTGAAAAAATAACACTTTTTTGTCATCGTTCAATTCTGCGAATGCAGGATCTCAAAGACCACTTGGACTTCCAAGATGTTCTTGCAACATAACAGCGTATCTGCACTGATGTTGCGCACCTGATATTTGATTCATGTGCTTGACCTATCTTTTTTGGATTGTGACCTAATTAACAAAAAACAGCTTTTTGATCATAACTTGAATAATGTTCCTCTGATATTTATGATGCCGAGTTTTATGGATGGATTGTAGATGGGAAAACATTTTCTTCATTTACACACTATCCATAAAAGTTGAAGGTCAAGGTCATATGGTAGTCCAAAAAAAATATGGCCACCATTGGATCACGGACCAAGGGCAAGTCGTGGGCGATCGCCAAGGGTAAGCCTCCCCAGTCGGGGGAGGCTTTCCCTTGGTGATCGCTTTATGTTCACATATCTAGTTACCATCACCGAAGGATTCGGAGAGGGTATTGCATTTGGGTCCGTTTGTTTGTCTGTTTGTCTGTCTGGCTGTTTTTTTTGTCCGCACAGAACTTTCATGTTTTTCTCTGCAACCGCTTATTGGATTGCGACAAAATTTTCACCATTGGTGTGACTACTCATGTAGAATGTTTTGATCTTAATTATGACGTCATAGGTAAAGTGGTGTGGCAGACATATTGAAAAAATGGAAAAACTTTGAACCTCTGTATCTCTGAAACTGCATCAAGTAAAAATTTTAAACTGCACATAGCAAGTACTCCTCGTGGGGAATGAGTGATTTTTTGACATCATAGGTGCCCTCGTTGTGCCATCATAATTGCATATGTAGAACGCCACATCCAATCAGTATGAAAATTTTTGAGGGTCATCTAGGGATAAAATGGTCCACAGAAAAAATAATTAATGACGTCATTGGTCACGTGATTCGGCAACCATATTATTTAAAAAAATAAAAATTCAAAAATCTTCTTCTCTGAAGTAGCTGAACAGATCGAGGCAATACTTTAAGCCTACACGTATGACCGCCTGTCCATGAGGAACAAAAGGTTCGCACATGTGATGTCATTGGTCATATTGTTTGGCAGCCATGTTGGATTTACCCGAAAACCTATAAAAATACGCCACTCAAAACAAGTCCTGAAGAGGGTTTACAATCTGTGATTGATCTTTTTCTTGTTCTTGTTACATTTGTACACCTTCAATGTAGTTACTATTCCACTTAACCTGCTTTCTTGACAAATCTCTCCCCCTAATTGTGTATTAGCCTTATCTAGTTAAATAACAGCGGAAAACTCCCCCCCACTCCCCTCCGATTTATCACGTGCCATTTTTTTCCCTTGAGTTACAGCGTTCCTTTTGCGTTGTGTTTAACACCCCCCACAGGTTGATGTGTTTTGTCAGGAAATTGAGATCCACCACCACCACCACCACCACCACCACCCTTCGGAGCTCCATCTCAAAAGATTGTGTACCACGATCAGTCGTGTGGAAGCCCTTGTTGCCTCAGGGCCCTGTGCAATTGCATCGGTTGCATAACCCTAATGCCACCACTGTGGGGGACGGTACAACACACAGCCAAACAAAAGGTGGGAGCAGAGGGGAAGTTGGAGCCAGGAGTACTTCTGGGGTTTGGGAGGTTTTGGACCTTGTTTATCCTTGTGTGAATTTGTTTTTTGTACATACTTCATTTTGTTATGTGTTTTTTCTACCTCTTTATCTGTCTTGGTAGTGCTTTCTCATTAAAATGCCCTACCTAGCCCACTGCAGTTCTGACCATGGACTTGCAGCGTTGCAGATGATTGGAAAGTCGACCAACATGAAACATAAAATGTATGTCTGCCTGAGCTTTCTTGCAGTCTGAGTGTAAATCTCTACAGCCATTCTCTCATTCAAACAAAATTACTTATACTATTACTACTATTACAACTACTTTAATGGCCCCAACTATTCTCCCTTCCTGTGGGGTCGGAATTTTGTTTTTGGCTCGTCTTTCAATAACCGGCTAGCCAGGCATGACGTTCTACTGGATGTGGCAGGAATATATAATTTGTTCAGGGTGCTGAAGATAACTCGCCTTCTCTCCATTAAAAAAAAAAACAAGTATAGAATCTTTAACGTCCAACAACGACCAATGCCAGCAAACTGCTACTCCAACTTAGCATCCTTCTGCTGGAAGGTGCATAGATTGATGAATCGCCCTGCAAGTGTAAAACCAGGGTGACAGTTTAAAGCTGGATCAAGATTCGAACCCAGGCTAGACAGCTCAAAACCGAGTGCACATACCTTCAGGCTGTCCTGCTGGAGGTCAGCATGAAAGCTGAAGTCAGAATTTCAAGGCAGCTTCTAAGCCTATGAATACAAAGCCAGCATTGGCTCTGGGTGGAAAGTCGAGCATAAATGGAGTCTAGGAACAGTCAAAAAATAGACGATTGCAACCAAATAGTCAGGTAATTAATTCCTAAAATGGACTCACTCCAAACCACAATGTGTCAGTGGCTCTGTTCAGTTAAGCGTTCTTAAAGGCATGTTATTACCTTTACCTTTTCACCTGGTCTGCAGCAAGCAAAGTAAGGGTCATGGTGGTCATCAAAGTTAGCTCACATTGTCTGGACAAGCACACCTTGCTAAAAGCCTAAAAGGACAGTGATGACTTTTTCTCGATGATTGGAAAATAGTGTCATGTTCCATATCTACATTTCTTTGCCCCATTTCCACCTGATGGAAGAGCAATGTGTATTATCATTTTCAAGGGGATGATTGTAGGGCAAGCTATTTTTGCAGCTAATATCAAGATATTGACAAAGAGATTTGACATTTTCACATCAAATATACATCAGGATTTTGTATCAACATCTACCCCATTAAAACGAAAAGGATCGTATATGGTAATAACATCAGCAGTGCCATTGCCAAAGACTTTTTTTTTTGGATACACCGTTGAAGCTCGTATGAGAGCAAACACACAAAACATACAAGGGGAACAGGAGACGAAAGGGGGGGGGGAGGAAAAAAGCGTAGAACAGAGGCACAAGGAGATCTGTGGAAGGGAGAGGGATGGGGCACGGTACACAGGATAAACAAGATGGACACTACAGGGACTTTCAGGTCTTTACATGACAGGGACTTTCAGGAATGAAAGCAGGGAATTTGAAGGAGGTGGATTTGGGCTGGATTAAGGGGGGGCAGAAAAGATCATTGTTTTGGAAGGGGGAAGATAAGAGATGGTGGTGAACAGCTGTTTTGAAGACCTGGAGGGAAGAGTGGGATTGAAGAGAGTGTGGGAGTTTGTTCCAAAGGTGGGGAAAAAAGAGAAATAAAAGAATGCAGGTGAGCAGTGATTCTTGATTTTGGTAGTTTTACCCAGAAGTGGTTGCTGGCGGGCCTTGAGCACCCTGCGGAAATATAGGGGGGGAGCATATCACAGACAGAGCGGGGGGGCGAGGCCGGAGAGGAGACGGTAGAAGACAGAATGACCAGCTACCTCCCTGCGGTGAGAGAGTGAAAGACCCAAATACTCAGCCTCATCGTGGGAGATACCAATGATCCTAAATGCCTTTGTTTCCACAACGTAAAGCCGAGAAAGGTGAGAGGCAGGATCACCAGCCCAGAAGGGACAGCAGTACTCAATCAGGCTGCAGACGAAAGCTTTGTATGTGGTCAGGAGCTCAGGTGAGCCAAGGAAGGACTTTGCACAATGGACGATTCCCAGTCGACAACTGGCTTTGGAGGCCAGCTTGGAAATGTGGCTTTCCCAGGAAAGATCATGGCAGATAGTGAGACCCAGACTTAATAAGGATTTGAAGTAGCACGCAAACTTGCTCCAATCGAAGAAGCTTGTACCGCAAGACTAATTTATTCGTCCATCAAAGATACTATGGTGATTGCAACTTCCTTCTGGTTAGATAATTTCCAGTTTAGTCACTGCCGATTACATCATCACTCAATCTATGGAAGAATTATAATTGTTAACAGGGAGACAGAATTACCCTTTGATAACTTAGTCATTTAATAGGCAGAGAGCTCGCAGACACTAAAAAGCTGTATAGCAAAATAAGTCCTTAAAAGGAGAAAATAGTAAGGGGAAATAGGTTCGACTCGAGAAAAAATATATTATTAGGGAATTTGTGAGGGATTGTTAGAAAGACATCATGATAAATATGTAAGACCATGACACATGGTCCTGGATTCCTTATTCCAGCCATGTTATTATGGTTAAGTGGAGCATATGCTTTGAATGGAATTATGTTAGGAATTATGCCCTGGTAAAAGGATGGGGACATTCAAACATCTGTATGCCATATTACATGGCAGTTCATGCTCCATCATCAGTTCAGTGAAGGATATGTGTTCCTTCAAGGCAGGTGAAACTGAACCATTCATCTATACAGTTTGCCCAGAGGCCGCAGCAGCAGTTACAAGCCGTGAAATTAACCTCGACAGTGGTCAATTCTTTTGCAAGAAAAGCAAGCACAGCATGGCGGAATGAAAACCGACTCAAATCCAGTAAAATGATGATCTCGAGCCGCCATCAACTCCGACATGCAGTGAATGTGAAGCTTTTTTCCAAAAACAAGACACACAAGACACAACACTCTACTGATGGAAAAGTGAAACAAATGTTCAACAGCATTAACGACCTGCAATGTGTATTATCATTACTGGCTTGTATTTTTTTTAGTAGATACATTGCCAATGGATGATGATTTAAAAGGTGTAAAGCAAGGTTTTTGTGTCCTGCCACAAAAGTGGAGAAACAAACTGGAGGAAAAAATAACACTCCGAAATTTTGGTTTGAGTGTAAGGGAGAACGAGCCGTAATTCCACTTTATGGAAAATCTCTGCATGTGTTATTTCCCCCAAGTCTTAATCTGTAAAAAAAAAATTGGTTTACATGTTCCATTATGGTTAGATTACTGGTCCAGCAATAAATATGGTGGGAATCAGTGAGTCGTTTGGTTTAAGATTTTCTTTCACCCATACCGGAAAAGCCATTAACGCAAAAACCAAGGTTCATGCTAGAACACACAGATGATGGTGAAGGAGAATGATGAAATTTGTTTTGAAAAAAATATATAAATCTCAGGTAACGGCTTACCACCGTTAAAATTCTCTCATCGTGGAGCCAATCATTAACATTGTTGAACTAGAGGGGGAGCACTCAGGAGAGTGCAAAACCTCCGCCGCCAATACTGCTGGGTCACTCAAGTGAACCTTATATCTTATTCATTAAATATGATGTCAACAGTGCTGACAGAGTTATAGTTCTTTTCTCCAACATTTGGGGGGGGGGCTGGGAAATCACTTAAAACATGTAGAAATGCAAAAAAAAAGAAATCGAAATTTTGTTGAAAAAAAAGTTGCAAAAATTTTTTTTTTCCTCCAACAATTTTTTGGGGGGGTTGGAAATCACTTAAAACATGTAGAAATGCACAAAAAAAATTCTCTAACAATTCCTTTTTTGGGGGGGTTGGAAATCACTTAAAACGTGTAGAAATGCAAAAAAAAATTTCTCTAACAATTTTTTTGGGGGGGGGACCAAGTCCAAAATCTAATGGCATGATCCTTGGACCATACCTAACCCCCCCATCAAGTTTCGTTGAAATCCTAATCACTTAAAACATGTAGAAATGCAAAAAAGAAATCGAAATTTTGTTGAAAAAAAAGTTGCAAAAAATTTTTTTTCTCGAACAATTTTTTGGGGGGGTTGGAAATCACTTAAAACATGTAGAAATGCAAAAAAAATTATCTTACAACTTTTTTGGGGGGGGACCAAGTCCAAAATCTAATGGCATGATCCTTGGACCATACCTAACCCTCCCCCCCACCAAGTTTCGTTGAAATCCTAATCACTTAAAACATGTAGAAATGCAAAAAAAAAAGAAATCGAAATTTTGTTGAAAAAAAAGTTGCAAAAAATTATTTTTTCTCTAACAATTTTTTTTGGGGCGGGGGGGGTTGGAAATCACTTAAAACATGTAGAAATGCAAAAAAAAAATATTTTTCTCTAACTATTTTTTTTGGAGCCAAGTCCAAAATCTAATGGCATGATCCTTGGAACAAACCTAACCCCCCCCCCCCACCAAGTTTCGTCGAAATCCGTCGAGGAGTTTTTCCGTAATACTGTTCACAAACAAACAAACAAACAAACAGAAAGGGGTGAAAACAGTAACCTCCGATCATCGATGGCGGAGGTGAATTAAAAAAAATTAACAAAAAACAAAAAACATTGAGTAAACTGCCATTTTGTGCCAACAGAGGAGGATGGAATGCGGGTAATGATAATTAGCTGGCACTCAAGATCGTGTGGTACAAGAGATGCCTTGGCAACTTTCACAGGTGTAGGTCTTTGGGCCTGGAGTTTGCATTGTAACTTACTCTCTTGGAGATTAAAATAAAAATAAAGAAATAAGTGAAAAAAATAATTGAGATCCTAAATTTGTAAAATAAATAAGGATTTCATGGAGCATTAAATGATCATTCACATGAAAACATTGGCCCATCCAGGTTATTATTATTATTGTGCCATTAGCCATTATTGTGCCATATTAAAATAGTAAATTCAAAACCTATCAAATTAAAATGAACCAAGTTGGAAGCAAGAAGTGGAAATTTGTCGATCGGTGGAAGTCTGCCACGTTTGTAAAACTGGCTAGATGATGCATTATGCAGTGCACTGGGGTAAATGTTATTCAACAGTTTGTTGAAGTGCCATACTCAATAAATAAATAAAAAGGATGACAATAACTGAAATAATTTCGTCAATTAAAAAAAACATAGTACAAATAAAACCTTAAAAGCTTTTCTGTTTACTTACTGTTGATGTGAAATTGCAAAAGCTTTCAGTTTTCAAAATTCCAAATAGCTTTTTGGAGGGGGGGGGATTAACTTAGATGCATCAAAACAAGTCTCGACAAAAGAGAGAATAAAGCATGCAGGTTAAGCATCACAAAATGAAATTTGTATATATTATTTAACGAGATTGTTGTAGAGGATTGGAGGAAAGGCGAATGGTGGCAGGAGGTGAAGGGGAAAGGAGGGTGAGAGATTTATCTACTATAAATGGATGAGGTGTGTGTGCATGTGCGTGTGCGTGTGGCATGTTTCTTGTGGAGCTCTAATGGAGCTTTCTGATGTGGAATGTGATACACCAAAATGATAAACATGATTTCCTGAGTTGATTAGGTTAATTCATTACAAAGAATCCGGAAGAATCCCCATGTTTTAAACGCACGCCATGTTCAGGTATTTCAAGCAGCTTGATAGGTCCTTTGACGGCATGGCATTCTAAGCTCAAAATAATTAACAAAAACAACGATAACATTGTAGCAAAGCATATATTAATTAATACCTCACAAAAATAATAATAGTTGTATCATTTGGCAACTCGAGGGCCACTCGGTAGAGCACATACCACCGCCATGCAATGCCTGATCCACGAGAACATATCGGGCCCAATACATTTTTTGAAATATCATTCTATATCTCGTTTTTGGCCCTATCAATGGTGAAGAATCACTTTAAGAATTAAATAATTCTCGTATCCAAATCCGGATCAGGATCTTCACCAACATCTAATCAGTTCTTTCTTGTCACACACCGAACCTGCCCACAAAATTTCATCCGAATCAGTCCACAACTTTTTGAGATATCCTGCACACAAACAGACAAACAAACAGACAGACAGACAGGGGTGAAAACATAACCTCCTTTACCTTAAGTGGCAGAGGTAATCCCTGCCCTGGCACCAAGCACATCTCAGCTTGGTGAAAAGGCAAGCCAATGCTCAAGCAGGCAGGTATGCCACGAGGCCGTGAAGACCAATGGAAATTTGGTCCGAGGGACCAATGGGCCCACTAGTTTATTATAAATTAATGGGTTATGGTGAGACATCATCGAAAAGTTTATGTAAACACTTTGGACCGTCCACATGTAAAAATGTTTAAGGCTATTTGATACAATTATAACATTTGAGGAAGATGCAGGTGAGGTATCAATGACATGCTGATCACTGAATGTATTGTTTTATCAACTACTACAGTTTTTTTCATTAAAATTCATCCAAAATTGAATTCCCAACTTACCTAATACTCTTGTCTTATTGGAAACTAGCAAGGTACCCACCCGATGGGTGATCTTGTTCCAAGCATGCAACATGTTCTTCTGACACACACCATATTTGGGTGGTGTACAGGCAACTGACAGCTATGTACATAGACAAAAAACAACGACAACAACAACCCTGGTTATGTGCATGAAGCAAAAACACACCAACTGCTTACAATTTAAAACATCTCACAGCACTGGAAAACGTGGGGACAGGAATACTGCACTGTAAATCCTCACGATACCCTTCCCCACCTGGAGGCGGTGCTACACAACACACATTTACAGAGAGAATGTGTTCTCCCTCACTCCTCATGACCACCGGCAATGATAAAAACACTCCTCTACATTAATTGCGTTGATGCTGATCCTCTGTAGCAAGTCTGGATGTAATCGGCCCAGAACGGTAGGAGGAGTAGCACGACAAAGAAACAAACAAACACACAAACAAACACACAAACACCGGTCCGTCAATTATAGTAAGAATGACTACTTTTGTTTTTCCCCTCAGTTTTATTCTTTTTCTTCCTTTCCATGCGGCACATGGTTGTGGGTCCATTCATTTTCTGGGAGCGCATCTGTGCCACTGTTGCAGTGCCCCTTTGAGGTTATAGGGCAGGAATTTGTTCAGGGTGTCGGCGATAGGTCGCCGACTCTTCGCGAGGCATGGCATGGGATTTTTAACGTCCACCGAGTAAATGCTGGCAGGAAGGATGCCCAGTTTGACATCCATCCAATTAAAGGACGGCGCACACATTGATAAATCACCCTGTCTGGGAAACGCCAGGATGATCGTTTATAACCGGGTCAGGATTCGGACGCAGGCTACACAGCTTCGAGACGAGTGTACGTACCTCTCGGCCATCCTGCCAGCCAAGCCAAAGCATTAATAAGCATCTGGCATTGTGACATGAAATTGTGGAGACAAAGTTCCAACCCACACCCATGTAGCTGTGATGACTCAAATTTCGTTTTGACTGTTACATGGCATAACAAAACGAACATCTACATCTCTTAGACTTCAAATTTCCAATTTAATGTATCAACGGTTGGGAATTTGTGTAATTAGTAAGTCACTGTGTGTGTGCCAGTGTAAGGCACACGGTGATCTACATTTTTGAAATCGCTAAAAGTACATTTATCTTTTAACGTTGAAGGCTGAAGGTTGAAAATTAGGCTGAAGGTTCAAAATTAAACAACAACCCAATGACAGCAGCATTTTGCCAAACATAGTGCGGCTGTATCTTTTCTACGTGTAAGACGTGTGACACACAGAAACGTAAACATGCCGAGCCCGATCTTTGCAACTACGTAGTCCATGTTTTCACAACACAACTCACATTTATGGAAAGCGCACTTCAAAACCAATTGTCAAGCTCTCGACAGGATCTGCACGTGGAAATGTAAGGTTTTGGCAACTAAGTCTGGAGTCCTTCAAAGCTGAGATCACAATATCGTTGAACATTGAGACGCTTGATCTCGGATTCAGATACGAATAGTATAAACCAAGCTGATTATTCCATTATATGATAATACTTTTTGACGTTGGCAATAAATAATACAATGCCAGGAGTGTGCTTGAATATTCAAATAGCCATTGTCAACGACAATACTAACAAACAACAACTAGAATAATGAAAAGTAGCAGCGACAGCAGTGCTCTGATCAAATTTTTTTTCAAATAAATAGCTCATAGCAAATAAACACTGGCAAAGCAAACATGGACAATTTTCTTGCGAAAGCACCAAAAAATTAAGAGGATATTTCCGAAGCTAGAAACAAAAGCAAAATCCATTACTCACTTGAGAGATAGAAAAATGTTCAAATTAAACGTCATGGCACCAGCATTTGCTTCACAAGCTGTCCGAGGCAGCAACATTTACAACCGTGGGAAATAAAGTGATGCCACTTTACAACCATGGTAACTATGAATACAAGCAGAGACAACAGAGGTCTTATAACCAACCCTTCCTATCTTTTTTTAGCCCCCAAACAGTCATCAGCCCAAAGGGGGGCTAATATTTTAGGTTCTGTCCGTCCTTCCGTGCACCCATCCAGAGTCTCGACTCAAAAATGACTGGACACATTTCCTTAATATTCAGCACATGTATGCAATAACATCTGGCCAGGAGGCACATCAAATTATTTCGTGATCGGAGCCAATTTGCCCTTTTGGAGAGGACAGGATTGTACGCGCTTTTAGGAACCATCATTTATTTATATACACTGCTGTGCCAAAGTCTTAGACATTTTGTATTTTGCCACTGTGATGCATACGGAAACTAAAACTTAGCGTTCAATGCAAATACACCTTTATGAAAAAAGAAAGTCCGATTCAAATAACCCAACATACACTACCAGCAGAGTACCTTCCCCCTGGGTGGGTCGAGTTTGTGCATCAGTTGCTGAAAAAAGTATAGTCTTATGTTTTGCAAGAAGACTATAGATGTTTGTGTGGTATGTGCTTCCAAAGCTTGAAGATGGTCTAAAGGTCGAAAGGGTACGTTCCAATGGTGGTGAGTGTCTAAGGGGTCGAAAAGGGTCTAATCTCTGAAGCATCTAAAAAGCATCAAAAAATGTCCAAGCGGTCTAAAGCTCGAAAGGGTCAAGGGTCCAAGATGTCTCATCTGTTTAGGGGGTCTTGGGGGTCTTCTGGTTCTGTTTAGAGTGAAGAGGTGGAGAGGAAAAGAGAGAGCAGGAAGGTGGAGCGAGGAAGGGTGTGGGAGCGAGGTGTGGTAGGGAAAGGGAAAACAGTGTGAGGTGAGAGGAAGGGAAGGCAGATGTGTGGTGGAGCATTAACTATGTTCATACTGTCTCGTCAAAATGATTCCGCATTGAATAACAGTGAAGATGGTAACAAAATAATGACTGAAATCCATTTTCTACCGGTCCCACTATGAATTCGGCCGAGAGACAAACACCGCCCAGACACGTCCGGAGACAAAACCTGTCGGAAGCATTCAGAGCCAAGCCGTCTGGAGACAAACACTGCTCAGACAGATCTGGAGACAAACTTCCGTCCAGACAAAAATACCATCCAGACACGTTCGGAGACAAACACCGCCAGACGCATCTGGAGACAAGCTGTCCAGAGACAAACACGGCTCAGACACGTCCGGAGACAAACTCCCGTCCGGACATGTCCAGAGCCGAACTCCCATCTGGACATAAACACCACCCAGACATGTCCAGAGAGAAATACTGCCTGGACGTGTCCAGAGACAAACACCGCCAGAACGCATGCGGAACCAAGTTACAGAGAGAATATGTTATGCTTTATGAAGAAGACACACACACACACACCCACACACACAAGTGCTTGGCTAATATCAGCAATTTTTCAGGAATCGGCAGGTTGGAATCAGTGTGATTACCGACTACAGTATGGACTGTAAACAACCCAAAAATCTTGAGTAGCTTTCACCAAAAAACAACGTTGCATATATGGACCTTTCAGGGATATGTTCACAAACATAAATCTTCATAAACAGCTGTGTGTGACAGGTGGGAGAAAAATATAAAAAAGTAATTTAGAAAACGTGTTAATACAGCAAACAGCTCAGAAATCAGGTATTATTTCGCAACAACTCCCTCAGGGTGATGGAGCATGGACCACTTGCTCAGGATGACAGAGCACGAACCACTCACTCAGGATGATGGAGCACGAACCAATTGCTCAGGATGATGGAGCACGAACCACTCACTCAGGATGACAGAGCACGAACGGCTCGCTCAGGATGACGGAGCATGACCACTCGCAGAGTATGACAGAGCACGAACCACCACAAACACGGACAGCCACAAAGCCCCAACACAAGGAGCCGCCACGACACTGCACTCAGCTCACAAATTGCAAAGAGAGAGAAAGAGAGAAAAAGAGAAAGAGAAAGCTGTTCACCACAGCAGACGATCGCAATGAGAAGATGGAGAGTGACCCATGTATGACGTTCTCCACGACTCCTCCTATTTCAGGATTACCCTGCTTTAAGCACCCTCCTTCCTGTATCCCCACCCTACCTTAAGTCCAACATCAATGGCTCCTGATTGCTGCAATGTGACATAGAGAAGGGGCAGGTGTGGCAAAGAGGGAACTACAGTACCTATAGAAAGTCTACACCACCTTTAAAAATGTTCAACTTTTGTTGCCTTATACTTATTGCCTGGAATTAAATTGCATTAAATCGGACTTTTTCTACATCGTAACCCACAACTTCCAAGTGAAAAAGAAATTCTCCAAATTTCAGAAAATTTATTAAAAATACAAAACTAGAATACCTTGGTTAAATAAGTGTCCACCCCGCTTATAATAGCAATTGTAAATTAGCTCAGGTATAACCAATGACCTTCAAAATCACACAACAATTGAATTGGCTTCCACCTGTGTTAAATTGGAGTGATTCTGATTATTACCTCTGCCACCGAAGGTGAAGGAGGTTATGTTTTCACACTTTTCTGTCTGTCTGTTTGTTACCTTCGCAAACTTTGTTGCGAAGGTTATGTTTTGATCGCTGTATATTCATTTATTTATTTATTTGTGAATATGTGTGTTTGTTTGTTTGTTTGTTTGTTTGTTATTCGCATAACTCCAAAAGTATTGAACTGAATCGCAGCAAATTTGGTGGGATGATTGGTTATTATCCGAGGACTATTTGATTAGATTTTGGGAGCAATTGGGTCAAAGGTCAAGGTCAAGGTCATGAAAAGGTCAAAATCGTCTTTTTACCATAGCGCGGTCCATTTGTATCCAATTTGCATGCAACTAATGCCAAAATGTTCAGAATACAATGCCCCATCTTGTGATATGCGACATGACACAATGACGTAATAACCCTTATTTGCGGTTGGGAGTCAAAGGTCAGGGGGGATCACGACATTGCAAAATGTGCGGTTTTAGTCATAACACGGCCAATTCTTATCCGATTTGCATGAAACCAACACCAAAATGTTGACTGTTCTGTTCCCCACACTCTAATACCAATTACAAAATTAAGAGTACAAAGGTCAAGGTCGAGGTCATGAAAAGGTCAAAATCGTCATTTTGCCAGAGTGCGGTCGATTTATATCCAATTTGCATGCAACCAATGCCAAAATGTTGTGAATTCAATGCCCAATCTTGTGATATACGATATGACACAATGACGTCATTACCTTTGTTAGCGGTTTGGGTCAAAGGTCAGGGGGTCAACGACCTTTATTATCATAACGCGGTCAATTCTTATACAATTTGCATGTAAGTAGATTCAAAATGTTTAGAATTCAATTCCCTATCCTGTGAGGTGTAATATTTGATTTCTCATAATGTGACTAGTTGTCATCAGATTGACTTGACACCGACACCCAAAAAGGTCAGGGAGTTCATACAAAAATTGTACAATGTACGTGAATCGGTGTCAAACAGCAGGAAATTTAATGTTTTTAAGCCATCATAACACATATGAGATGGCAGATGTGGTATGGGATTAAATACCCTCACAATCAACGGTTTCTGGGGGGAGGGGGGGCAAAATGTAGCGTTGGCGAAGGTATGCGCTCTACTGAGTGCCCGTTCTAGTTTGTTTGTGTACGAATCCAGATGAATGACAAATTTGTGTGTGACAACGACAAAATGATTAGATTTTGGTGAAGATCCAGATCCGGATCCGATGACAAATTTTTTAGGCGATTCTTCCCATTTGAGAGATCGGGCCAAAAACGACACATAGCACAATATCTCAAAAAGTTGTGAATGGATTCGAAGGAAACTTGGTGGACATGTTGGGTTTGTGACAAGGAAGAATTGATTTAATTTTGGTGAAGAGCCGGATCCGGATCTGATAATACTTAAAAGTGATTCACCATTGAGAGATGGGGCTTAACCAATATTTAGGACGATATCTCAAAAAGTTGTAGATGGATTCAGACGAAACTTGGTGGACATGTTGGGTGTGTCACCATGACAAATTGATTCAATTTCGGTGAAGATCCAAATTCGGATCTGACTACTACAATTTTTAAGTAATTCTTCACCATTGAGAGATGGGGCCAAAAACTATATATAGCATGATATTTCAAAAATGTATTGGGCCAGATATGTTCTCATGGATCAGGCATTACGGGGCAGAGGTATGCAATTGACAGAGTGCCCTTCTAATTTTAGAATAAAATCAGCAGTTCCTGTAGGTTTCCTCTGCTGGGTAGTGCATTTCACAGCAAA
>NC_140970.1:33056377-33096377 GCF_056783735.1 Eptatretus burgeri | reverse complement strand
CTTTTGTAATACCACTGAAGATTTGTTTCATGAGTATATTGACTGTGTACGATTGTGTCCTCTTTTTCTTTTCCTGAATCATGTGTTTCATTGGGTAAATGTCCCTTTTTCGCTCCGGGTTTTTATTTTTGGCCTCAGAGTCATTTCAGCAAATGAAAAGTTGTTAATATTTTTGAATTATGTATTGCCAGAGGCTAAACTAGCAAACTACTTGTCTGGAAAAGCAAAAATGAAAGTGCAAACCACTGAAGCAATGTAATGTGATTTTGCATTTTCAATCCCTGGTTTCAACTTAGGTGAAACTAGAATTTAATGACCTGACCAACAATACAAATATTAATGCCTTTGTTGAAACTTGGTGTGTTGGTAGGATATGCTTGGTTAATGAAAATGTATGAGAAATGTATGTATAGTTTTTATATATTTTTTTATTTTTCCTTGTGTTTTGAAATTTCCTTGGTTTGGATTGCCTTCTTTGTGTTTCTATGACTTTGTTGGATTATCTTTGAAACTTGTTTTGATATTTGGTTTTTTTTTATAACAAAAGGAGTCAAAAGTGTTGGGTAGTCGATCTCGTCGAAAAAGAATTTTTTTTCAAAAAAAAATTTTTTTTTTAATTTGTTCTACCCTTATTATCACTTTTTCCGTCGATATGTTTGTCTGTCTGTCTGTCTGTCTGTCTTTCCCTCTGTTCGGTCCAGTGCTCCGTTAATACAATGGCGATTTCGATGAAACTTGGTGGGTAGGTTCATACCATGACCGAGTTGTAGGCAAATGAAAACCGTTGCTATGGACACCACCGTTGCATAGCAACGGGACTTTGACATTTTTGAAAAATCATAATAAATTAATTTTTTCGAAAATCAAAAATCGGGCCATGAGTGACTGTGGGCAGTACATTCAGCCATATTGTCAAAAATTTCCAGCCAGATCCTATGAAAACTGTCGGAGAAGATAGACTTTGAATGAACCCTGGTCAAAAACAATAAAAAAACGAAGTTCGTTATATCTCAGAGACTATGAGTCAGATATACATGAAACTGGTATGGTAGGTTCATGGTATGTCCTAGTTATGTGTGAGAAAGAACCGTTGCTATGGACCCCTCCGTTGCCGAGCAACGGCCAAAAAACCTCTAAATGTGGGGATATTTTAACGAAAAAACAATCTGCAGCATTAACCCTTGAAGCTAGAATCATGAATTTTCTTGTGCTTAATCCTCAGATCATTCCCCATCGAACGGGCCCATCGCGTCAGGTTCTATTGGGTAGGCGACTACCCATGTCCGCCAAACCGGCTTGTCTCTCTCTCTTCCCCCCCCCCCTCCCCGCAGCACATGAGCTGGCAATCAAATACTGCTTTTTTTTTTACTGCGTTTGTTGTATGCAGGGAACATCCTGCAGGTGACATTTACTCTGCAATGTGTTGTTTGCCAGGCCACACATGAGCCTCTTTGCATCTACCTGGTCTCTAATGGGCCAAAGTGTGCCCTGATCAGGGACATACTATTGGCCTTGCTCCTTCATATGCTCCTGGTGTTGTTCGCCCTCAATAAGGCAAAGATTCTCCCCTGGTTCTGTAAAGAATAACGCAATGAATTCAGCAAATGTACATGGATAAAAAGGCCTCGGAAAACAATCTTATTTGTATCAAAAATGTTTTTGTTGTTGATCGTTTCAGCATTGTGCGTAAGTTATAATAAATCGGTTTATTTTAGCAGTCATGGAATTCCTTCAACTTCCCAAACCATGTGTGTCCATATAGTTTTAAAAGCTAATGGGGAGGGTTATTTCTCATGATACAGCACCGCAAAAGGTCCTTTGGACCTCGCCCAACAACGTACACAAGAGGCGAAAAGGTCAATTGGACTTCGGGTTCCATGTGACACCCAGGTGTCACGATAATACACAGTAACTACAGAGTTCATAGAATACGATACCCCACGAAGTGTTAAGTCAATATTTCAACTTTAATACAATGAAGATTTTAAAGATCGTTAAAAAGAAATCCGGAAGTTTCGAGTGCGACTGAAGCAGGCTTATGCACCAACCAGCCTTTTACGCCACCCTATGTCCACGAACTGCGAAACTGGGGGTTCATGGAAGTATTTAAAAGGTGATTTGTGTTCTACGGTGTTCAATCATAGAATTAAATTTGAATAAAAGGTTTAAAGAGGTTTACAGGCGTATAAATAAATAAATTCCGGGTTTAACCGCCATTTCACCTCGTGTCGATTACATCATCCTATCTTACACGTTACATTTGTTATTTGTGCCTGTTGTTTGTGTCCTTTGTGAGGTCCTTAAAACAGTACGTTTCCTGTGAGAAATGATTTTAAATTTTGGTTGACTGCCTTCAAGTAAAAATGCCTTCGAGCAAACAGAGTAAAAACATTCTCTCACTCCACTCTGTGAGTGTGTGATCAGGATGAATTCAGAGACAAAGTACTGTAAAATGGTAAACTTGTCTTCTGATTCATGTTCCGATTCGTGTTCAAAATATAATCATCAATTTAAAGAAGTTATTCCTCGATCACAAACTGATAAGACAGAGATAGATGGATGGACGGCTGGACATGAAGCAATTGCTTAATTCAGCTTTTCATTTTGCGTGCGCGGGGTAATTACTGGCGTCAGCAGACAATGTCATTGCTTTTGGTTGCAATAACTATTCCAAAATACAAAATGTCATTCCACTTGTAAAATAAAAAAAAGAAAGAAAAAAAAAACGTCATTATTTAAACAATCATCCCTTTAGCATAAAAAATAAAACACTTTGCATAATGCTTTCAAACAATGGAAAAGACATGAATGACGAGTACAAGGACTTTAGGAGAAAATGGACAAATAAACAGTTTCTGAAGCTTGGATCACAGGCAGCATCAAGAGTGATTGGCTGAGAAGAAAATGCAATACAGGCAAACATTATTTTGTATTAGATGATCCATTACTTGCAGAAAAAAAAACCAAACAATAATAATAATAATAACGTGCTTATGTTTGAATTGTCCACCAAACTTGCCTGGTCTTAGTTTCACCCCTGAACAATTATCTCCTGCCCTATTTAAAGGACAGCCATAATGGCAAAAAAACAACGGTTCGCAGGGTGGAATTTGACAAACCTAGACCCAAAGCATCCCGCAAGCCTTGGAATAGGTGTCAAAGTAGATTTGAGCTTGCTCACCATGAAACTCAGGCTAATGCGTATAATGCACAGCTGAGAGTAACAGTCATCACGTGGTCAGTCTAAAGAGTTTCAAGCTATCTTTATTATTCTAATCCTTCTTCCTTCCAGTGCAAAGGCCAACCTCTATCAAGTTATTCTCACCTGCTGCAACCAGTAATATTCAGAAAACAAAAGTGAAATATTTACTCAGAGGCTCTAATCTAGGCCTCATGTCAGACAGCCATGAACAGAAAAATCACAAATGTGTCCAAGAGCCGCGTACTAAAGGCAATAGCAACAACTTCCGATATTTCGTCACGTACCTTGATGGAGCCAATAGCGAGACCCGTCATGGCGGCTCCTCGTTCATGACGAGAAAATCGTGTATTTACGAAATAACTACACATTAAATGGAATAATCTTTAAATAGTAACGTGAACTTTTCGAAACTTTAAAGCAAATGTCTGAATATATTTAAAAGTTCATGATAGATGCTCTCAAAAGGCACCCTCAATGCGAGGATGTGTACAGGTGTTTAGTATTTTAGGAGATCCGGATCCTGTATATAAAAGAGCCGAGTCCTAAAGGTTTTGTCTTCACCAGAAGAAGAAGAACGCGGAGCTCTCTTCGAGCCAGCGTTCGCTACACGAGACGCGGCTAAAAATGAGGCGGAATTATATATTTAAATGCACAATGGGCCATCCATTTATTTTGTGTGAAACTTTTGTGGGGGTTTTGACTCCTCCTCCCCCAATGCTCCATACATGCAGTCCTCTCCCTCCTATCTTCTCCAAAAAAAAAAAAAAATTCTATTCTCTCCCCACTCCTCATGCAATTATATTCACGACCAACCACCCTATCCACTTTCTCAATTGATCCCCCATGCTCCATGTATATACAAGATAACAAATTTATAGCCCTGAAGGAAGCAGAGGGGTGATACGCAGAGCACAGTCAGCACCACAATGTCAGGTAATTGAATAAAAATCATGATAACAACAGGCTTTGTTTTGTTTTGTTTCATGAGGTGTAATGCTCGTGTATGTGAATGCATGTGCACGTGATTGCACAATTGGTAATACAGTACTGTACTTGCATTGATTTTAACGTTTGCTCCTTCTTCGAGTAATTTATTTATTACAGTACTTATGATCGATAAAAAGTCAAAAATTCACCGGAGTTGTGGTTACTTGTGCGATTATATATTGTGTGCTTAATTTATATCTAGTTTACACTCAATTTCTCTCTTTCTCCGTCGATCTGTCACCGGAGAGGTGAGTTTGTACAAATTGCTTTTGTAAGGCTCACTCTTGGCTGCACCTAGGTAGGTTTGAGGGTCGATGAGGAGCAGCCAAAACCCAAATCCTATCTAAGTTCTTCTGATGACTCCAATGCAGTATTCGGTCTCTTATGAGCTCCGCCACCAGAGGTGAAGGAGGTTATGTTTTCACCCCCTTTCTGTCTGTTTGTTTGTTTTTCTGTGTACAGGATATCTCAAAAAGTTGCAGACGGATCCGGATGAAAGTCTGTAGACAGGTTCGGTGTATGACAAGGACGAACTGATTAGATTTTGGTGAAAATCCGGATCCGGATCCGACTACTAGAATTTTTTAAGTGATTCTTCACCATTGAGAGATAGATCTCAAAAACGATATATCGCACGATAATTCAAAAATGTTTTGGGCCAGATATGTTCTCGTGGGTCAGGAATTGCGTGGCGGAGGTATGCGCTCTACCGAGTGCCCTTCGAGTTTGATGATGAAATCATCGAAAATGATGTTGAAAAACTATATGGATAATATAATATCAGTTTATCTTACCATCATATAAATTTTATAACCAACAGCTGTGCCAAAATGTGTAAAATGACTGATGGATTGTTTGGCTGTGGGATCAGCCATTCGGCACAAGGGCCGGTACAAGCAAGCAAAAGCCAACTGCAAAGATGGAAGGCCAAGGACAGGCCGTTATCTCCTGCATTGCCAGGCAACTCACTGTGGCTTAGATGTTTTTGAGCATAACGGCGAAAGCGGCTTTACCCACGGGGATTGCATTGGGGATTTGCTGTGCGTCGTTCGATGAAAGTGTCCAAGCTGTATTTCACGCCTGCAGCTTGACGTACCTTCTGACCTCAAAGTTGGCCTGCTCAGCATGGTACAATACCCTGTAGGATGAATGTACAGGCCAGCTCCTCGACCAGTGATTTACGATCTCATTAAAGCAGTTAGCCCAGATCATTACCGTAGCAGGAATGAAACCAGCACAAGCCCATAATACGAGTCAAAAGCACCATAATTCCTGAGTCTATTGTCTGCGTTACTCAAATACTTCAAGTCTCTCCAGCCAATCAGCAAAGAAATTCAGACAATAAAAGATGTCTACCATTTATCAGCATAAAAAGTTGTTAACCAGAAAGCAAAACTGGAATGCAATGGTAATTATTTGCCACTGTGGAGAAGAAACGAACATACTAACACAAAGGTAAACATTAAAAATGAAAAAAGTCAACTCTGTTATCGCACAAGAAAAATGTCAGCACTAATTCTCATTCTTTTCTTTTCTAAAATATTCCCCAAAATGAAGTTTTAAAACAAAAACAAAACAGGTTTCTAATCGCTGCTCAGCAAATTAACTCAGTGCACCATTTTGTGGCTTCTTGACTTTTTACATCACGAGATGAAAACCATGTTTTCCATCCAATGCTCCTTTCATCACGACATTTCAAACGAAGCCTCGATGGCATTGTGCTTGGAAGCATCCGCTCTAAACCTGGGACATTGGTAGTTTCATTCTGACCCGAGCCGAGTCATACCAAAGACTTTTAAAATGGTACGTGCTGCTTCTAAGCTTGACGCTTAGCATTTAAAGGATAGAGTACAGACAAATCCCAGAGGTTGGCATCGATGTGGAAGATGCAATTACTCCTGAAATTACCCCACTGAGCAAGGAGAGAGAAACGACGTCGTAAACATGGCATTGCCATTCCCCAGAATGCCCCCAGGTAGTCGTCACTTCCCACAAACTCCTGGGTTGTGTTTGGCTGAAGTGAAGTCCGCAGTTATCTCATGAATTTGGCTGCACGTGCGTGTATGATTTGTGTTGTAGCTCCTCCACGAGCCTTAATTAGAACCTGTATAAAAAGGTATTTTTGTTTCCACTGCTGAGTAATTAAACACACCACTCAGGGTAGCATCACTTGACAGTTTCCTTTAAGCCATAACAACCATCATTTCGGACTTCCTAACTCACTTGCATGTTAACATTCACCAATTTTCATCTCACAGGCAATTCAAGTACTGTGATTTGGCACCATAGTTCCCGGTGGAGAACATGGTCCGATGGTTCCGTTCTGCCTTATTCCATGACATTTTAATTGGTAAATCTACAGTTCTAAGATATGACACGTTCACACATCAGCCTTAAATCAAACGTATTCAAAGGTTGGCGTTTCGGATTAGTTGTCCTTTTTAGGCAGACGATACAGTGGCCTGAAAAAGTATTCACCTCCCTCCAACATTTTCACATTTTGATGCCGTCTGAGCTTATTTCGTGATGCATTCAAATCAAACTCAATATTTCAGTCTTCACAAACTACTCCAAAGTGATAAAGCTAATAAAAAAAATGCAGATAAAATGTGAACAAGTTAGATTAATAAAGAAAAATCAGATGATTCTCAGTTGCATACTGAAAGTATTCCACCCCTTTGTCCAATTAACCCTAAATCACTTCAGGAGCAAATTATTTGTTTGAAAAGTTACATAGTAAGTGTAATGGGTTTCACCTGTATGTAATCAGTGGTTGAACATGAAAAAAAATTAAGTTCCCCCGACTGATCGAAGGAGTTTTAAGGTACAACTCACTTGGTCAACTAACAAGGCAAAAATGAAGACCAAGGAGCTGTCCAAAGAGGTCAGACATAAAGTGGTGGTGGTGCTGAATCACCATTCAGGAGAGGGTTATAAGATGAATTCAGTCACTCGTTATCTCTTTGGGTATGGTAAAATCCATTAAAAAAAAAAAAAGTGGAACACCTGTCATACCACTCAGACTCCACCCAGATCAGGTGGCCCACCCAAACTCAGCAGCTGGGCAAAAAGGAAACTGGTTTGGGATGTCACTGTAAATCCAGCAATGACTTTGAAAGATCTGCAAGGCTCTGTGTCCAAGATGGGGGTCAGTGTTCATCAATGAACAATATCACGTTCCATTCACAAAGCTGGTCTCTATGGACAGGTGGCAAGAAAGAAGCCGTTACTGAAGAAGACTCATCCAGGAGATCATGTGGAGTTTGTGGGGAAAAAAAAAGAGCATCTCCATGATACCGTAGGCATGTGGAGAAATGTTTTGTGTTCAGACGAGACAAAAATTGAACTTTTTTGTCGAAATTCAAAGTTACATCTGGTGCAAGTCGAACACTGCACATCACCAAGTCAACACCATCCCTGCCCTCAAGCATGGTGGCGGATGCATAATGTCATGGGGGATGATTTTCATCAGCAGGGACTGGCAAGCTTGTCAGGATACAAGGGACAATGGACGGTACAAAGTACAGGAGAATCCTCGATGAAAATCTGCTTGAGTCAGCCATGAATCTGAAAGTGGGTAGGAGATTCACATTTCAGCAGGACAATGATCCGAAGCACAAAGTTAAAGCCACACTGGAGTGGCTGAATAATAAGAAAATAAATGTTCTTGAGTGGCCCCAGTCAAAGTCCTGACTTCAACCCAAATGAACATTTGTGGTGAGACTTGAAGATTGCAGTCCATCGACGATCCCCATCAAACTTGGCACAACTGGAGCGATTTTCACATGAAGAATGGACAAGGATGTCACCATCTCACTGTGCAAAGCCTGTAGAGATCCACCCAGAAACACTCATGGCAGTTATTGCTGTAAAAGTTCTTCCACCAAGTACTGACCGAAGGGGCTGAATACTTTTACAACCAGTGAATTTTGATTTGTACATGTTTTTTGTACATATTCCCGACATGCAACCACCTTCAACGATAGGGGTGTTTACCTTGATCTCTTCAGTTATTAATAAAAAAATTCAGTTGGAAAAATTGTTTTTTACATAATTCGTAATTCATAAAAATGTGGCATTATCGGTGGGGGCTGAATACTTTTACAACCAGTGAATTTTGATTTGTACATGTTTTTTGTAGGTATTCCCGACATGCAACCATCTTCAATGATAGCGGCGTTTACCTTGATGTCTTCAGTTATTAATTAAAAAGTTCAGTTGGAAAAATTGTTTTTTACATAATTCGTAATTCATAAAAATGTGGCATTATCGGTGGGGGCTGAATACTTTTACAACCAGTGAATTTTGATTTGTACATGTTTTTCGCAGGTATTCCCGACATGCAACCATCTTCAATGATAGCGGCGTTTACCTTGATGTCTTCAGTTATTAATTAAAAAGTTCAGTTGGAAAAATTGTTTTTTACATAATTCGTAATTCATAAAAATGTGGCATTATCGGTGGGGGCTGAATACTTTTACAACCAGTGAATTTTGATTTGTACATGTTTTTTGTAGGTATTCCCGACATGCAACCACCTTCAACGATAGGGGTGTTTACCTTGATGTCTTCTGTTATTAATTTAAAAGTTCAGTGGGAAAAATTGTTTTTTACATAATTCGTAATTCATAAAAATGTGGCATTATCGGTGGGGGCTGAATACTTTTACAACCAGTGAATTTTGATTTGTACATGTTTTTCGCAGGTATTCCCGACATGCAACCACCTTCAACGATAGGGGTGTTTACCTTGATCTCTTCAGTTATTAATAAAAAAGTTCAGTTGGAAAAATTGTTTTTTACATAATTCGTAATTCATAAAAATGTGGCATTATCGGTGGGGGCTGAATACTTTTACAACCAGTGAATTTTGATTTGTACATGTTTTTTGTAGGTATTCCCGACATGCAACCACCTTCAACGATAGGGGTGTTTACCTTGATCTCTTCAGTTATTAATAAAAAAGTTCAGTGGGAAAAATTGTTTTTTACATAATTCGTAATTCATAAAAATGTGGCATTATCGGTGGGGGCTGAATACTTTTACAACCAGTGAATTTTGATTTGTACATGTTTTTTGTACGTATTCCCGACATGCAACCACCTTCAACGATAAGAGTGTTTAGTTTGATCTCTTCAGTTATTAATAAAAAAGTTCAGTGGGAAAAATTGTTTTTTACATAATTCGTAATTCATAAAAATGTGGCATTATCGGTGGGGGCTGAATACTTTTACAACCAGTGAATTTTGATTTGTACATGTTTTTTGTAGGTATTCACGACATGCAACCATCTTCAATGATAGCGGCGTTTACCTTGATGTCTTCAGTTATTAATTAAAAAGTTCAGTTGGAAAAATTGTTTTTTTACATAATTCGTAATTCATAAAAATGTGGCATTATCGGTAGGGGGTGAATACTTTTGCAGGTCAATATATATATCTATATATATATATATATATATATATATATATATATATATATATATATATATATATATATATATATATATATATATATATATATATATATATATATATATATACACTGTTCTCACAAAGAACAGTGATGAAGGGCTGGGGTGGGAGGGGAAGTGGGCGATTGATGAAATACTCTGAAGGTAGAATCAACATCAACATGAGACTGACTTTTCACAGCCTTCTGGAGTATTGGCATCATATAACCACCGCAAAACCCCGTCCAAACCCTTTTCTAACAACTGCACAATCCTCTTTAAATCATAGCTTGGCTCCAGCACTGTAAACTCTACTTCATGATAACTCGAGTAAACCAGAAACGTGATCATGGCAGCAGTGACGTCATTAGAGATGAAAAATCCATGAAACTGAATATTTTATAAATAAACATCAAGTAACATTAAGGTGGAAAGCAAATGAATTATTGCAAAATAGGTTGCGGTTGCGGTTGTAAAGCTGCTGAGGTTTTTCAAATGTGACATCAGTCCAGCATCATCTTGGAGGTACCGCGTGGCAGATTTCATTCCCAATTATCGTTCATTTGCTTTTTTTAATAGTTAATTTGTTCAGAGTGCTACAACTAGGTGACTAACTGAAATGGCACTCAGCGGAGTGCATACCTCCACCAGGCTCAAGAGTTTACGTTTTGTTGCCCCACTGATAGGCCGGATTTTCATCCTGACCGAAACCAAAATCGAAACGATTTGTCCTCGTTACACACCCAACCCGTCCACCAAGTTTCGTCTGAATCCGTCCATAACTTTTTGAGATATCGTGATATTATACAATTTTTCATCCCATCTCTCAAAGGTGAAGAATCACGTAAAAATTGCAGTATCAGGACCCGGATCCGGATCTTCAACAAAAACTAATCAATTTGGTCTTGTCACACACCCAACCTGTCCACCAAATTTTATCTGAATCTGTCCACAACTTTTTTTTTAATTATCCTGCTCACAGACAGGCAGACACAGACAAGAGTGAAAACATAACCTGCATCCACCTTAGGTGGCAGAGGTAATGAACAACTGTCACATGGTTTTGGAAAACGTGGGTGAAACTGGATCCAATCAGCACATATCAGTATACTCACAACTACCAGTATACTACTAAAGTAGACTACCATACTACTACTACTACTACGAAATGGCTCCAATTATTCCAACCTTCTATTCAGATCAGTTGCGTAAACAACGAACCAACTGGCCAGGCCTAACATTCAACTACAGCAGATCTGTGCATGAAATTGACATTGGTTTGGGGTACCGGAGATAACTCGGCTATCTTTGTCATCGACAACGTGGGATCTTTAATGTCAACCAAATAATGCTATCTGACAGAACGAGCTTAATGTCCAGCTGAAGGATGGTTCACTTGGTGATACAACAAAAAGCCTGTGGAACACGAATCTCAGTTTATAGTTGTGTAAGGAATCAAACCCAGAATAGACGTCTCACAGGTAAGTGCACTGCATCTACACTATCCTGTATGACAGAAAATTTTGACCCTCCATAGAGGGTGATGCAACAATGTGTGCACCATCAATGAATGGGACATAAAGACGGAAGACCCATCTACCAGGTCCAGCTACCATTGATAAACAAATGACAAATTGCTACCCCAAATCACTTTCAGTTGAACTCTCAAGTCTGTCCAGTCGGTTCGTGAACGACTTGGGGTCAAAAACGTTTCACCGGACGAGCCCACAAGAAGATCACGAATGATCGGAACCATTAAAGAAGTTCAAGTATTATGTTGTCGTTGAAATGCACTTTCTTTCAAATTGACAGCAGAAGCACAATCGAGGTCATTTAGGGTGCAACATCAACATGCATTTCATTTGGAAGTTCTTGGGGGCAATAAAGTTCCTAAAGGGGGGACATTTGGAAGTTCCTAAACTTATTCAGAAAATTTTACAACTATAAGAGATATTAAAATATCTGTTTTATGCAAACGTTAACATTTCATAATCAATAATAATTATTTTTTAATTCTTCTTAAAGGAATGGTTACAGTGCAAAAAGGAAAAAAAGTAAGGAACAAAAGGAAACCAAATGAACATATAATGAGGAATCTTTTATAATATATAATGCTGAATTTTATAATGAAACACGGCTCATGCACATGCGCCATTTTCATTTCAGCGTTTCAGCAAATCAAAAATATAATCCCTGGTTATAGATTCCCGATTGTGGTTAAAATGTGTACACGTGTCATGCGAAACTCATGGCAATGTCATCTGGATCCAGCACTTGGCCTGCCTTTGCACTTGTGCTGTGATCTGGAGCTAATGGAAACGGCCACTGAGGCATGAGGATGGCAAAAATGTTCAGAGTTGGCATCAGTGTTTGCAGTTGTGAAGTTTCATCACGCCTGGTTGGCTGCGTCACCAACTGTGAGCATAAACAGTTCGGCAAATATACATCAAGCGCGATGTGAAGAAGAGAGAACATAGACACTCGATTGCTGCGTCAAAGGGTGAATCAATATAATTAATCATTTACACTTTCTATGAACAACTCATCTTATTGCAACAGAATTTTCTTCTTTCAAGCTCGTATATTCTCAATTATACAGCTATCATCAATTTATTTTTTTTCTCCAAAAGACACCTCTTGGAAATTTCACACCCCTGGATGATATGATCCGCTCTCCTGTCGGAGGCTCAACTTATGGAGCCTCGAATCCACAGTGGTTATACGAAAGAGAAGGGAGGTGGCCCGAAGGAGGCAAGATGATCATTGTGACAACCACGTACAAGGAGTTTCAAATTTCGCCACAATGTAAAACCACTCGAAAGGACACCATGAAATCTCTATAAAGTAAAACCTTTGAATTTTCACTCGGACTTCAATTTTTCACTTATATCCTAACATGGAAAAAAAAAAATCTGATAAAGCTGTAAATGTAATTTCAACGAATGCTCCAATCATTTATGTAAAGGCAGCTATATCATGTTTACAAGCGACTTTGTTATCACATTTGTGACCTCACATGTACTCTCTTCTATTTCGTTTCACTTCGATGTCACAAGAAGAACAACCCATGTGCAAACTCTCAGGATAATAGGCAAGCTCTCTTGCTTGAAATGAGCCAGTTTCAGTCAGCTCTGATTGAACCCAGGTCCAAATAGCTCACGAGGATGGTATTATACTTTGAAGATACTTGTCTGAAATGTGTAAAACTTATTACCTCCGCCACCGGAGGTGAAGGAAGTTACGTTTGCACCACTGTCTGTCTGTCTGTCTGTGTGTCTGTCTGTTACAGCGCAGCAACATCGCGCTGTTATATAATTGGCTATTCTGTCCTGTGTCTTCTGTCACACTTATGGCCCCGTACGTCCCTTTGGTCTGAGGGCTATAAATAGAAATTTGTCCAACGTCACAACTCTTCCCATCAGGCATGCTAATTCACCGTGTCTACATTTAAACTTTATCACTGCAAAATTGTTTCATCATTCTTAACCTCGACTTTTACTGCCCCCAGCCGCGCGATATCAAAGTATTCGCTTCTTGTTTGTTTGTCTTTTTGAGTGCAGAATATCTCAAACAGATGTGCACGGATCTAGATAAAAAAAATTTTTTATGGACAAGTTTGGTGTGTGACAAGGAAGAACTGATTAGATTTTGGTGAAGATCCAGATCCAACTACTCGAATTTTTGAAGCAATTATTCACCATTGATAGATTGGGCTAAAAACGATATATAGCATGATATTTCAAAACGTTGTGGACGGATTCGGACGACACTTGGAGGACACACATTACACACAATGCAGCATTACACACAACACACACAATGCAGCCCATTACATTTGACAAACATTGGGTGTGGCATAACGAATAATTGGTTCAATTTCGGTCAAGATCCGAATCCGATAATTTTTTTAAGTGATTCTTCACCATTGGGAGATCGGGCTCAACTAATATATAGCACGATATCTCAAAAAGTTGTGGACGGATTCGGACGAAACTTGGAGGACAGGATGGGTGTGTGACCTGGACAAAGTGATTCGATTTTGGTGAAGATCCGAATCGGATCTGGATACGAGAATTATTGAATTTTTTAAGTGATTCTTCACCATTGAGAGGGCCAAAAACGATATACATCATGATATTTCAAAAATGTATTAGGACCGATATGTTCTTGTGGATCAGGCATTACGTGGTGGAGGTATGCGCTCTACCGAGTGTCGTTCTGATTAAAACCTCTTTTTGCAGCCCATTACATTTGACATAGTAAGTATTGTTTGTTTCTTTAAGAGCAGTACTTGTATGTGTATGTACGTGTGCATACGTGTGTTGTGTATGTGTGTATAATACATACAAGTTGGGCCACCCAATCAACAACAGGTTGTTTCGACTGATCACAGTTAAAACTTAATCAACAAATAAATAAGATTACGTGCGTGTGTGCACATACATTAGTGCACAAATTTTCCCATCATTTAGTTCAACTTGTCGAACATTACAAGGTATCCGAGTCAATGCAACTCAGTAACGAAGACGCACAAGACCGAGCATTTTATAAACAAGTACGTGGCAAAAAAAATAATTAAAAAAAACAACTTTCAAACCTCGAGACAGAAACAACCACACAGGCCGTTCCTTCTCTCTCGTAAACGACGACTGGATCGGGGCATTGTGTTTATCTATAAATGCGCATAACAAATCGACAAATTATTAGAATACATTAAGTCATCACTATCCGGAAGTCCGTACGTTATAACCTATAAGGGGAACGCGGCTGAGGTTCCCTTCCCCATCGCAGCAACGTGTCTTCTGCTGCTGCTGCTGCTGCTGCTGCTGCTGCTGCTGCTGCTGCTGCTGCTGCTGCTGCTGCTGCTGCTGCTGCTGCTGCTGCTGCTGCTGCTGCTGTTGTTGTTGTTGTTGTTGTTGGTTTAATGGCGCTGTCAGAGTCAAGGAGGCTCTATCCACGCCACGCACCAGAATCTGATCAAACTCGCCGACAGCCATAGCCCTACAGCCACAGCCCTACAGCCACAGCCCTACAGCCATAGCCCTACAGCCACAGCCCTACAGCCATAGCCCTACAGCCATAGCCCTACAGCCATAGCCCTACAGCCACAGCCCTACAGCCACAGCCCTACAGCCACAGCCCTACAGCCATAGCCCTACAGCCACAGCCCTACAGCCACAGCCCTACAGCCACAGCCCTACAGCCATAGCCCTACAGCCACAGCCCGACAGCCACAGCCCTACAGCCACAGCCCGACAGCCACAGCCCTACAGCCATAGCCCTACAGCCACAGCCCTACAGCCATAGCCCTACAGCCACAGCCCTACAGCCACAGCCCTACAGCCACAGCCCTACAGCCACAGCCCTACAGCCACAGCCCTACAGCCACAGCCCTACAGCCACAGCCCTACAGCCACAGCCCTACAGCCACAGCCCTACAGCCACAGCCCTACAGCCACAGCCCTACAGCCATAGCCCTACAGCCATAGCCCGACAGCCACAGCCCTACAGCCACCCTGTAAGGACTCCAGCGACTTTAATGCCGAAAAAATGAGTCCGAGAGGATAGCTGCACGAAGAGGATTGAACTCAATTATCCATTCCATAGCTAGGACGATTGCAAATAGTTCCATCGAAGTAACTGGAAGATGGTTAGTTAACCGAAAAGCCCTGACCACACGGACATCCGGGATACATGATGAGGCCGAGGGAGAGAGAGCGAGGAATTTTTAGAGGGGCATCATCGAGAGAGGGGCATCATCGAGAGAGGGGCATCAACGAGAGAGGGACATCGTCGAGAGAGGACATCGTCGAGAGAGGGACATCATCGAGAGAGGGACATCGTCGGGAGAGGAGCATCGTCGAAAGAGGGGCATCATCGAGAGAGGGGCATCATCGAGAGAGGAGGGGAGCACACGGCCCGACACCCGGGCCCAACCCCGTGTCAACATCGAGCACAGGCACCGTGTCTTGTCATTGGTTTGGTAAATAAATGGCCATAACTTGGGAACCACTTGTCCAATTAATATTAAACCTTGAAAAGGCACATCCTTGGGTCCCCAGCAATATACCTGGCAAGTTTCAATTCGATCGGACCGGTGGTCGAGAAACAGCGGTCACACACACACACACACACACACACACACACACACACACACACACACACACACACACACACACACACAGACACAGACACAGACACAGACACAGACACAGACACACACACACACACACACACACACACACACACAGCCACACAGACACACACACACAGACACAGACACAGACACACACACACACACACACACACAGACACAGACACACACACACACACACACAGACACACACAGACACACACACACACAGACACACACACACAGACACACACACACACACACACACACACAGATTGCTGGAATTATAGATAGATGTGGAGCCCGACCGCAGTAAGCTGTGGAGATTACAGTACATCTGAGAATGAATAATCCATATCAACGTATCTGTGTGAGCGGACACACTCACCGGCACAGACCAATTACAACGGTGACTCCCACACCTTTGGGAATTGGGTGAGGTGACAATGAAGGTGGTTAAAAAAATATCATGGATGCAATGGGCGATGAGAGCTGCAGTGAGGGTGCGGTGCCAATAAAATTCCACAGACTCTTATTTTTTCCAAGAAGCCTGGTGTTGGCTTAGTGGTTAGGGTGGCGGCTTGGGATCCCAGGGTCCTGAGTTCAAGCCCCGTTGGCTGCTGAATTAACACCAGGGGGTTGACTCAGCCTGTCATCCTTCCGAGGTCGGCGAAATGAGTGCCAGTGTACTGGTCCCGGTGTATGCCCCGGTTAGAATAGGTGTACCATATCCCTGTGTGTCGTAAGAGGCGACCAGGGTTGGCGTCAGGAAGGGCATCCGGCCATAAGACATTGCCTCAAGAAAAAGCCAAACCCCTGCACAGCAGGGAAAAAATGGCTGTAAAAACGGTCATTTTTATTTTTATTAGACTCTTATTTTCCACACTGGAAGGTCGGCGGTTGAAACGCCGGCCGAGTCATACGAACAATTTAAAAAAATGGGACGTGCTGCTTCTTCGCTGGACAGTCAGTATTTAAAAGGTTCAGAGCATGGTCAATCCCCAAAGGTTGGCATCCATGGGGAGGACGAGAAAATTCCTCCTTGGGAAATGCTCAGCTGAGTGTGGGGAGAAAAGTGGCACCGTTGTTGAGACTTCGCCGGCACCCAGAGTCTCCCGGGACGTGATGGCACTTCCCCCAAGCTCAGTGGCTGTGTTTGTCTCGTCTAACAATCTTGTGTTGCATTGCATAATATGTTGGTCTATATGTCCATGAATGTGGCTGCGACACGTTTAATTTGGATTCAACTTTTGATTCGTTTTTGCACAAATCAAGCAGATCACTGAACATTATACAAAGCGTGTTCCCTATGCTTGAGGTTACTATGGTTGAAACTGGGCATACACATGTGATTTTATGTTGCACTTCAGGCTGGTTGCACAACTGCATTATGGTCGGTGGTAATCAAAGAACAAAAGTCCCTGTTGAGTGAAAATTATAGCGAGCCATAATGCGGTTAATGGGAGAAGTCTGATGAAGCTGCAGTTTGCATTTCAGGCACCACTTAACCAATTTGGAAAGACTGCCAAGCATTTTCTTGGAAGTAAATGACCTGCTCATGGATGGAACGCCTCATCGCTTACAACTCTCTTGCTGAGAAACTGCATTGCCTCCAAGATGTCTTCTGAGATGATGGTCATAACAACGTGAGCGGTTCAACCATTACGCAATTCAATCATCGTCAGTCAGAGTTCCTGAATCTGGTGGACACGGGACTCCCATTGAGATTTGACATTCGTTCTCCAACATGGCCGGACTTAACTCGAAGTTGCCTTTCAAGTGTCGCGCTGTCAGTGAGTGCTCCATCTCAGAGAGCGAGGTCTTTTAAATCGAGTTGTAAAGCCAGTTGTCCACCTGCATTTATGTCAGTGGACATGAAATGTCTCGAGGTATTTTGTGAATAGGACTTGGTCGAAGTGTGATGGTATCCTGGCCAAATTTACTGCTTTGAGTCAGCTATATACTTAGCAGTGCTACGAGATCTGATAGACGCGTTTAAGATAATGAAGGGTAAAGAAAGAATAAGTGTGGAAGGTTTTTGCAGCAGAATAGACGGCAATATGTACAGGAGTCATGGCTTGACAGTGAACAAGATGAGAGTTGGGACAACATTAAGGCAGGAGGTTTTCACCGATCAAAGAGTTGTTAATGCCTGGAATGTTCTCCCTGGAAAGGTGGCAGCAGCAGAAACGGGAGATAGGTTTAAACTGGAATTACATTAGTATATCCTTTTACAACTCAACCAGACATTTGATGCATTTTCCTGCTTTATTTGTATTTGAGAGTACCGTAGTTAAACAATTCAATCTCTGTAACACCAGCGTCCTTTTGGGATGGCTGTTCAGCATCCTGATCGACGTGGACACGCCGCTGTTTTGTCTGTGCTGTCATCATTGGTCCAGAATTGAATTTGATGGAAAAAAAAAAAGAAAATGACCAGTCGACCTTTTTTCATACTATCTCAGACATCACGACCTCACTGAGACAGATTAGGTCTTGATTGATGTTGTCGAAGGTTTGATTGTGTCAAAGGGCATGCTCTTGCCTCATGTTGACGCGTCATACGTTATTGATTTGCAGAGAAATCTTCTGCAGCATTAACACTAAATCAACAACTGATTGTGATCGTTTCTCGGTTGTGCGAAGCCTTGGAATAGTGTGTGCTCCAAATGCAGGTCATGTTGTAATTGAAACTGGGCATTTGGAAAGCAGCTGGTAATGACAACACCAGCAGACACAAACTGCACCACAAAGGAAGAAAACGAAAAAACAATGGATATCCCGTGGTATGGGGTTAATGGCTTCGAAGAAAGTTGATATATTGAAAGCAATTTTTCTAAACCATTATTTGCACTTTTTTTAAAACTGTGAGTCTGACAGGATGGTACAGAGGTACTACGATTACCTTTGAGCTCCGTGGGGCTATGTAGGTGCCATTGGGCTAACCAAATACCGAAACCCCTGCCAGATTCAACAAACCTCTCGGAGAAGATGCAAATTGAAATCGGCTACCCCCTAAAAACATGTTTTTTGGGCCTGGTTCCACCCATAATGGGCGCACCATGCCCATTCTCAGGAAAACACAACTAGATCATGATATAAACCCCCCACCAAAATTTATCAGGATCGGATCAAAACCCATGGAGCTATGCTCAGGACAGACAGACAGACAGACAGACAGACAGACAGACAGACAGACACCAATAACGAATATAAAAGTCACTTATTTTTTTCATGAAAATATTTTTTCGTCAACCAACAACCTATTTCTTTCATGCCATGAGGCACATACAGCTGCCGAGGTAGTTTTTCCATTGGCTAAGGAGAACAATGCTGGACGGGCCATCACTCCGACACAAGATACTCAAATGGCTCATTCTTCCCATTAAGCTGGTATTCATTTTGACAACGTCAGAAGGATGGCAGGCTGAGTCAACTCACCTGGTGTAATTCAACGGCTTGACAGGGACTTGAAATCAGGACCTTGAGACTTTAAGCCAGCCACCTTAACTGTGAAGCCAACAGCAGGCTTATAACAATATGGTAATAGAAAATAACTATCGTTTACTCCCATCGATGCAGTTGTCTTCAGCTATCATTTAATCTGACACGAGCGGCATCATTTTGCATTTCAGGTGGTAATATATAAATATGCTCGACCTCAGGTTGATCTCGGGTTTTCGGTACCGGGAAGCAACAGGAAGTCACAAGTGGGGGTTTGTTTGGTCATCTTGGTGGATGAAGGATTGACACGGATTCCGAATGCCTCGGACGTCTTTTCCTTCCATGCTGAAACACCATGCAATAAATATCCTCATAAGATCAGTCTGAAATGATATGAGAACAATTCACTTAAACTGGGATGTTACCATGACATCAATCATTTGTGACTGGGCTACTGGAGAAATGCATTCCATAAACAAATCTTCAAAACATTATAAGAGATACAAGTATATGAAATAGATTATATGATGTTCTCATTATCTTTATGTTCTACAGAGAATGCTGTTCTATATCGGGTGTTTACTCCTTCACATACTCGGTCAGTACACTAACAAGAAGTCCATCCAGCTGCACCAGGCCTTGAGTGGGGCCTGCATGACATAACATGCTGGTAGACCAGTTTACCCATAAAACCGGTAAAACAACATCTCAAAAGCACTTTCACCTCACCTCTTGCAAAATGGTTCACACGAAGTTCATGTGTCATCCAGTTCAAGAATTAAAGCCGAACATTACCTGCAAGTAGACAAAACGGCAATTTTTCTGCAGCCTCCAGGAACACACATCACAAGGATACACAAGTATACATGAGGAACTTTGGCACAGGAGGAGGCCATTCGATCCATCAGGTCTGCACTGTACCGACGCCATTATCGTCACCCATCGACACACAAGCTATCTACTGTCAAAACAAGCCAATATCCTGAGAGCCCACACCCCACCATCTCCAATGTATCCAGGTACATATCTAAATCCCATTTAAACCTATCCACCCCCTTTCCCTGCCACTACCTTTCCAGAGAGACCATTCAATGCATCAACAGCTCTCCGACTGAAAGACCCCTGCCTTAAAACTGTCCCATCTCTCATCTTCTTTACCCCCAAGCTATGGACCCTCGTCTTAACACTATCCACTATCTGAATGGACCACTCAAGGACATTTATCTTTTTGTTCCTTAGCCACTCCAGTGTAGCTTTGGCTGTGTGCTTCGGGACGTTATCATGCTAAAAGGTGAACTTCCATCCCAATTGAGCTTTCTTGTAGAGAGCGACAGGTTTTCCTCTTGGATTTTTCTGTATTTTGCTCCATACATTTTTCCCTTCTATCCTGACAGGTGCCCCAGTCCTTGCTGATGAGAAACATCCCCATAACATGACGCTGCCATCACCATGCTTCACAGTAGGGATGGTGTTCTTTGGGTGATGTGCTGTGTTGGGCTTGGGCCAAATGTAATGTTTTGCATTTTGGCCAAAAACTTCCATCTTGGTTTAGTCAGACCACCAAACTTTTTGCCACATGACTTCAGAATCCCTGGAGTGGTTTTTGCATACCTCAAATGGACACGGTGGGCATTTTTGAGTTATGGCTTCCTTCTTGCTACCCTATCGTACAGGCCAGACTTGTGCAGTGCTTGGGATATTGTTGTCACATGCACAGTGACCAGTCTTTGCCATAAAGGCATGTAGCATTAAAGGTTTCAATTGGCCTCTTGATAGCCCATCTGATCAGTCTCCTCCTTGCTTGGTCATCCAGTTTACAGGGACGGCCTGGTCAAGCAGGGTCTTGGTGGTACCAAATGCCTTCCATTTCTTAATGATTGTCTTGACTGTGCTCCAAGGGATATTCAAGGCCTTTGAAATCGTTTTATTCCCATCCCCCGATACTGTGCCTTTCTACAATTTTATCCCAGATGTCTTTTGAAAACTCCTTGGTTCTCATAGTTGAGTCTGCTGTGAAATGCACGAACCAGCAGAGGAAACCTACAGGAACAGCTTATTATATTCTGAAATAATCAGAATTACTACAATTTAATAAAGGTGGAGACCAGTTAACATGGTGTGTGATTTTGAAGGTGATTGGTTACACCTGAGCGAATTTAGAATTGCCATTATAAGGGGGGGAGGGGGGGAGGTGGACACTCATTCATTCTAGTTTTGTATTTTTAGATCCTCGTGGAGGATCTCTAAGTCTTACTGACGTTTTTGTTCTTCATCTTCTTCTTGTAGACTTTTTTGTTTCACAGCCTTCAGTTTTCATCGAAACTTCCTGAAACTTGGCATATATATGTAAAAATACTCTGCGCAGACAGTAACCATCTCCGATTTTGAAAATTCCTCCGAGAAAAAAGTTATGACGTCAAAATATCTCCGCTAATGGAAATCGCCTAAAAAAAGTTATCTCCGAAACTAGGCAAGCTTTTTGAATTCTGTTTGCAGGAATCGAACAGGGCATTAGCAGAGATGAATTACTGCACATACGATACATCATTATGACGTCATATCAATTTTTATGACGTCATTCCTATTTTTTGACTTTTTTGTTTCACAACCCAGAGTTTTCATCGGATCTTCGTGAAACTTGCTATGTATATGCAGAAAGCCCACGCGCAGGCAGTAACTATCTCCGATTTTGGAAATTCTTCCGAGAAAAAAAAGTTGACGTCATAATATCGCCGCTAATGGAAATCGCCTATCGATAACATTATCTCTGAAACTAGGCAAGCTGTTTGAATTTTGTTTGCGGGAATCAAGCCGGGCATTAGCACAGATAATAATTCATCGCAAACCTGATACATCACAATGATGTCATGTTCGTTTTTTAACTCAGCATTAAGAGGACGAGGATTGTAGCTAATTTGAGCTTGTTTACTGAAATTTGTGGAATTTGTTTTTTACTTGGAAGTTGTGGGTATGATTTAAATCAATTCCAGGCTATAAGGCAACAACAGGTGAAAATTTTGAAAGAAGGTATATCGACTTTCCATAAGCACACTATATATATATATATATATATATATATATATATATATATATATATATATATATATATATATATATATATATATATATATATATATATATATATATATATATATATATATACATATATATACATATATATATATATATATATATATATATATATATATATATATATATATATATATATATATATATATATATATATACATATATACATATACATACTCATATATATATATATATATATATATATATATATATATATATATATATATATATATATATATATATATATATATATACATACACATATATATGTATACATATACATATATATATACATATATATATATATATATACATATATATATATACATACATATATATACATATATACATATATACATATATACATATATACATATATATATATATATACATATATACATATATACATATATACATATATACATATATACATATATATACATATATACATATATACATATATATATATATATATACATATATATATATATATATATATATATATATATATATATATATATATATATATATATATATATATACATATATACATATATACATATATATATATATACATATATATATATATATATATATACATACATATATATCTGCTTGGCAATGGGCATACGACTGGTGCGAACAGCGGTGTGGATGAACCACCTGGCCCGGTGTTGTCCGTTCGATATTTTTTATTGATTTGTATTGGAAACATTGTGTGTATTTACATTGTTGTTATAAAGATCTGTCGCAAAGATTCCAAAATCTTCAGGTTTTTGGGTCGTCGATAAAGTCGAAAAAAAAAAATTGTTTTTTGATCTACCCTTATTATCACTTTTTCCGTCGATATGTTTGTCTGTATGTCTGTCTGTCTATATGTCTGTCTGTTCGGTCCAGTGCTCCGTTAATGCAATGGCGATTTCGATGAAACTTGGTGGGTAGGTTCATACCATGACCTCGTTGTGTGCAAATGAGAACCGTTGCTATGGAGACCACCGTTGCCTAGCAACGGGACTTTGAAATTTTTGAAAAATCCCCCAAAAAAATTTTTTCGAAAATAAAAAATCGGGCCACGAGCGATTGTGGGCAGTACATTCAGCCATATTGTCAAAAATTTCCAGCTGGATCCGCTGAAAACTGTTGGAGAAGATAGACTTTGAATGAACCCTGGTCGAAAACAATAAAAAAACGAAGTTCGTTATATCTCAGAGACTATAAGTCAGATATACATGAAACTGGGATGGTAGGTTCATGGCATGTCCTAGTTATGTGTGAGAAAGAACCGTTGCTATGGACCCCTCCGTTGCCTAGCAACGGCCGAAACACCTCTAAATGTGGGGGTATTTTAACGAAAAAACAATCTGCAGCATTAACCCTTGAAGCTAGAATCATGAATTTTTTTGTGCTTAATCCTCAGGTCATTCCCCCATCGAACGGGCCCATCGCGTCAGGTTCTATTGGGTAGGCGACTACCTATGTCCACCTACCGGCTTGTCTTAAGAATAAGTTAGTGACAGGCCTGAGGTCTTTTCGTCAAGTAGCTCGATATTCCCAAATTTTCCTGTGGAGAAAATAAATTTATGATCAGACATCGAAGGGTTCTGGATAGATTAACTGGTTTTTCCTTGATGAGTACATCGACTCGAATAAGGCTTGGTGGTATATTTCACAATATGAGAACATCTTAACTTGAAGTGAACCCCCCTCCCCCACCCCCCGCCTAAAAAATTTCCAGACCTGCCTCTGCGGCCCCTGATTTGTGGCCGATAATACGAAAATGTGAAAACAACCCATCATAATCCACCATGAATGCTATCAAATTGACCCAGTGGGATCAAATGAGTGTTCCAATGTGAAGCACAAAAGTAACATAACTACATCAGTAGATGGCAGTGTGCAAACAATTAAGCTTTCAGCCGAGTTAACCAGAACGAAGAAGAGTACATGGAGGCGGGGCTGAAGAGCAGCCATTATGCTCCATATAATAACTCGATATATCCTGCCGGTGGTGTGGCAGCTCTCACATTGATGTCTTATCAGCAAAAGTGGCCCCCCTCTAAAAAAAAAAATTGAAAAGATCACCGATCTAGACTTTCCTGAATCTGATCACCACCCTCACTGCAATCTTCCTTACCTCCAAGCTTTGCATCATCTGCAAATTCAGAAAGCTGACTCTTAATCCCACTGTCGAAATCATCGATATAAATTATGAATACCAATGTTCCCAGGATATATCCCTGAGGTACCCCGACTACTTACATCTTCCCAGCAAGACATCCTCCCACTCACAGCCACTCTTTGCTTCCTATCACGAAGCCAATTTCCAATCCAGTGAGCTACCTGACCAGCCACTCCACAAGCCCTCATCTTACCAAACAACCTCCTATGTGGTACCTTATGAAATGCCTTCTTCAAGTCTAGAAATACTATGTCCAGTGCACTTCCCTCATCCACCAAATCAGAAACTATTTCATAGAACTCAAATAAATTTGTTGAACAAGATCTCCCTCTGATAAATCCATGCTCGATATGTTTAATTAGTCTGAAATTATTAAAATGTTTCCCTACCCACACTCTACTTAACCCTTTCCTTTCCCCTTATATACTGTACATAAAAGAACATCTTGCTGTTCTGTTTAATACTCTTGACTATATCCTTTTCATATTCCCTTTTGGCCTGCTGAGTTATTTTCTTAACTCGTCAATGTTTCCTCCTCTTCTGATGAGAATCGGACCCTAATCCTGTTATTTTGTACTCGATAAATGCCTTCTGCTAATCCTCAATTACACTGTGTACCTCCGTGCTCAATCACCCTGTTCTCTTTCTGCCTCTACCATTACACCTCACTGGAATATACTTGTCTCCAGATTTTTTCTCACCTCTACCTCCTTCACATATTGGAATCATTACTGAAAAAGGGGTACAACATTGCACCACCCCTACCCACACCCCCATGGGCTTTTGTCCAAACTGGGTTAAAAAGCAATCCTGGATGAGGTCGAAAAAAATCCTCATCTGCTCTGCCTTGACATTGTTCCTGGACCCAATATATCCCAAGCAAGTTTAAATCCCCCACAATCAATACTCTTCCCTTATCACACACCTTTCTGAATTATTCACATATCCATCGTTCCTGCTCTTCCCTCACACCAGGGGGACGACAAAAACATTCTTCAGGTATCTTACTGTTCTTCCAATCTCTAATGTCTTTACACACAGAATCCTCTCCATCAATTCCCTCCGAAATGTCACGTGTTTCACCCAGGTTTCCACACCTCCCTTTTTTCGCTTTCATTTCACATCTACAAAATTGAAGCTTTGAATTCCTGTCCTTTGGTCTCAATCTTGCGGATGACAAATTACAGCTTACAGAGGTGTGGATGTCTTAGGTCAAGGGAACCTCTATTCCGATGTGGATTAATTGCTGGTCGATGTCGGCTGTGTGGAAAGTGTGGAAGGATCCTCCAAAATGCGTGAAGAGGGCATCCATCGCCATCCTTGGAGACAAAGCAAGGTCTGGATCGTCTCCTTCCTCCGTCTACATAAACAGAAAGTGCCTGGTTGCTTGGCATCATGCAGGAGATAACGAGCACCAGCGGAGGCCCAAGCAACCAGTTTTTCACCTGCCTCATCATCTGAAGTATATCCCTTTGAGATGTGATGGCTGTTGAAGTCACCAACATGAACTTCAGGATGAGCAGTAATGGATATTGCTGGAAGGTGGTTTGGACACATTGGTTGATTGTTGCGTCCCCAACTCTCAGTGGCTAAGAAGACATTATTGGCACAAGATTATTTAAGAATATAAAAGTGAGTCAAGTCATGTCGTGTGTAGGTTGCAATGCCATACTTCACATGGTTCACCGCTGCAACACGTATGAAACCATATGTGTGGAGCTTGGAGGCATTAGAGTCATCCTCAGCACGTCTCTTAAAGAACAATAACATCAACATCAAGGTCTTTCATAGTTCTTGACGTGCAGTTACAATTTGCTTGTGACATTCAGTACCTTCCATATTTAATTGGTAGATCCAGAGTTTTCCTGATTCTGCGAGACGATTGGCTCTGAAAAAGACCGTTTGCAAGATTGTTGTGCTGCAATGTTGGAGATGTGATGACATTAGTTAATAACAGGGTGGAGACCGTGGCATCTCCCACCCCTGTCCTCCAGTTATACTGTTAATGAAACTACGTCTCACCAAGAACAACTACGTCATTTACCCCTCGTCACCCATACTAGCTTCCAACTATTCCATCTTTCCATTCAAGCTCCTGCCATTCGTTTTAGACGCCTTCAACATTTCCCTTCCATTAATCATCCCCTGCTTCCTCAACCCTCCAACCTCATCCTAAGTTTCTATTCTTTTAAAAAAACATGCCAATTTATTTCTCAAGCACCACCACAAATCTCACCGTCCACATTCTGTTAACCTCCCCGCCACCTGGCCACGTACACTCACTCTTACCATGCAAGGATCCCCACTGTATATTCAAAACCAAAATACCTTCCTCCCACACCACTCATCCAACCACTGGTTCACATCCATCACTCAACAGCAGAAATCGGCATCGACTCCCCCCCTCCACCCCCAACCTTGGTAGAATCCCTGAAAAAAAACACTTCGCACCCCAAATTCTTCAACTACTCCTCCAAAAACTCATACCTCCTCTTCAAAGTTCCTGAACAGACCCTCCCCACATCGTGACCCATGCACACCAATGTTCCCGGCCCACAACGCGACAAAACGTCATCCAACATGCCAACAATATCCCTTATGCCAGCCAAACTAAAACAGAACAAACTCTATTTTTCATATTCTTGTAACAAAATGGAGAGTCCACATATCCAATACTCTCATGTTGTTGTTAGTCTTTCGGCTGCTCCCGTTAGGGGTCGCCACAGCGGATCATCCGTTATGATCCGCATACTGATTTGGCACAGGTTTTATGCCGGATGCCCTTCCTGACGCAACCCTGGTCACCACTTACGACACAGGGATAAGGATTGGGTTTCGCCATGATTCCGGGCTGCCCTACACCCTCTCATAGCGTGGCCCAGTGCAGAGTTCCCGTCCTCAAGCGATCCTCCAACCCAAGCCTCCGAGTAGCCGGATTACAGGCGCACGCCACTACGCCCGGTATATCCAATATCCAATACTCTTATCCCAAACAAAAACTATCTCCCTTGTCACCACCCCCCCCCCACCTTCCACATCTGACTCCCACAATAAGGGAATTGGGGAGGAAAGAGGGGTAGGGGAGGATGTACAGGGTGAACAAGATAGGTACAGAAGCAATTTCTCAGGAAGGAAAAACTGCAAATTTGGATACAGGTGGGCTTGGGGTATGGGATTAACAGGGGTAGAAAAATATCATGGTTCTGGATGGGGGTGAAAAGCTGTCTTGGAGACCTGGAGAGAAGAATAAGATTGAAGAGAATGTGGAAGTTGATTCTACAGGCAGGAAAAAAAAAGAGGAATGAATGAGCGGAGGTGAGCAATCATTCAGGATTTTGGGAGTTTCACCAGAATGAGGTTGACGGTGGACCACGTATGCCCTGCAGAAACCTCGTGGGGGACAAAGCACAAAAGGAGCAGAGGGCGCAACACCAGAAAGGAGGCAGTAGAAGACAGAGAGACTACCTACCTGTCTGCAACGACAAATTGATAGGCCTATCGACTCACATTCAACGTGGGAGATTACAATGATCTTGAAGTCCTTTGTTTCCATGGTGTCATACTGAGAAAGGTGTGAGGCAGGGGAGCCAACCCAAAGGAGTGAGCAGTACTCCATGAGCTGCGGATGAAGGCCTTGTAGGTGGATAGGAGTTCAGGTGTGCCAAGGAAGGACTTTGTACGACGGAGGATGCCCAGTCGGTGACGGGCTTTGGAGGCCAACTTTGCATGTCCAAGTCCTGATTGTGCTGATAAGACAAATGTAAATCACCCATTGTATTCCTCACTGCAAGATTGCTTTGACATATTTTACTCTCTGGTTAAAGAGAATGCTGCACTGGATTATAACATGACTCACAACCCAAACTGCTACCAGGAACGTTTTTGAAGAGCAATGGGTCCTTCAGGAGGAAATTTGATGCTCCTCTTCCAAGACTAAACCATATGTAATCAAAGCACCTAATATTCTGAGATCTTTCAAAAACAAACAACTCGAGACATAATTTGATGTCGCATTAACCAATATGCCTCGGTCCACATTAAGTCTTTGCTTTTTTCTAACTTTGTCCTAAAACATCAAGACCATTTGACCTCAATATCTAATCTGTACATATGTATCATGATACATGTACTTCGTTTAGTTGAAATCCCATAGCCATGAGTATTACATTAACAGGAGTTTGAATGTGACCTCTGACTCTTGACCTTTTAGCAACAAATAATCTATAATGGATGGACGCACTGACGGAGGTTTATACAAACTTGTACCAAGTTATATTTAAATTCCTTCAGCTGTTCTCAAGTATACCATTTTTTTTTTTTTACCACCCATGATCTCTGACCTTTGACCTCTTGATGCGGAAATCTAATCAGTTCATCTTGGCATCATAATATATACTTACACCAAGTTTGGTCAAAATCCCATCACTGGTTCACAAGTCGGCACGGCAACAGAATTTTTACTTAACAGGACCTACGACCTTTTGACCCCATTATTCAGTTCATCTTTACATCGTTATACTTACTTGTACCAAGTTTGACTTCGATCCCTGCAGCTAAACACATCACGCCTCCAGAAGCAAGGATCACGGAATCAAAATCTATCATGGAAGCAAGGATGGACGGACGGTGGAACGGACGAACAACCCGAACACACGACGCCTCCGGTGACCATCAGCGTTAGCATAAAATGTGGATCTAAACTGTATCTGGACAATTTTCCTGAAGTTCATGAGAAAAGCCTGTTGGGAGAATCTTGTGTGCACCTGACCATCAGGCTGGAGGTTACTCAACTCGGTCCTGCCAGTAAGAATTAAATTGAGGGGCTGCGAAGCATCACTTCCACGACTGAAAATGCTTGTGAACAATTTCTTTACGTCTTCACTTCTTTTTTTCTTCTTCTAAATCTCCTAAAATTTGCATGTGGCATTTGGCTCTGGTTTTAAAAACAATAATCTAAATGCAGCATGCTCCAACGACTTCTCCAACATGCCACGCAAAATTAAATTAAAAGTTAAACGATGTGCAGCATCTCCAAGGGAAAACTCTTATAAATGTCTCCGGACATATTTCCAAAAATGATAGCCTTATCCAAGGCAGTCAGCATTTAAAACAATGCCACAGCTTATTCCGCTTCGTAATCTATCCACATTCGGCCAGTTACTGCTTACTACTCATGAGCATATCAAACTAAAAGCCAAGATGGATAACAAAAAATTAAAGCAGATCCTGCATACGCTTCCGTCCAACAATTTCAGGAAAAGATTAAGACTGCGCTGCCGGGGTTCCTGCAGATCTATTGCACATCGCTTACATCTATTAACAAAGTGGGGTTTTTTTATGGCTTGTACTCTCTCGGCGTTATTGAACCAGGGTGGCCAGACACTTAAGAACCAGTGAAAATACAACCTTCACTTGCAGCACTACCATCTCATCAAATCCAAAAACGATGCCATTAAAGGGTTAACTAGACAGATTTCCACCTGCCGAGGTCACAGAATAGCAATTGGACTTGGAAAATTAGCCGTCAAGTTGAAAATAATTGGCGTAATGAAATACAGAACGCCCCTTTCCCACCATGGCCAGTTCAGTAGTCAATGGTTCCAGCTTGCAGCACCAATTACAGGCCTCCTGCACGACCACAAATCTGTTCCGTACAGGATTCTGCGCAGATGATACAATAAAGGTGCCGAGCTTTACCGAGGAAAAACATTGGCTGTTGCACTTGATGTCATTTGTATGTCAAATCCATCGGTGCCAAAAATTAGTTGAACAAAACAGCATAAAACATGGATGTTTTCGGAAGGATTTGATCGGCACCCAATTACTCCAGCAACATAATAAGCCAAACCAAGTATAATGCATGCTCGATATCATCGGGTGCCAGTTTTCTTTGCATTCTAATTATTTAGTTATACGAGACAGTAGGGGCTGATAGGATGGCCTAGAGGAACGTACACTAGCTTCTAAGCTGTCTAGTCTGGGTTTGAATCATGACCCTGCTATAAAATGTCATCCCGGGGTTTCACATATGCAGGGTGATTCATCAATGTGTGTGCCGTTCCTCAGATACATGTTAGATGGCCATCCCCTCTGCCAGCATTCACCGGGATGTCTGACATCAGCGAAAACAATAAAACCTGTTTGTTTGTTTTGTTTATTAAATCCAAGGTCTAAGACTTGCAATGGAGCTGACACACACAGAGCTTGGAGGAAGTGCCGTCACTTCCCAGGATACTATGGGAAAAGTACTATGGGTACCAGCGCCAACCAATTAGGATTGTCTGTGCTCTATCCTTTAAAATGCTTAACATCAAGCAAGGAAGCAGCACATACCATTTTTTAAAGTCGTTGATATGACTCAGCAGGGGGGTTGAACAGATTCGAGAGCGGACGCTCCAACCATCACACCACAGAATCTGGTGAATTGGAATCTGAGAACAAACGAAGGTCTAAAAAGCAAGATCAACAGCATGTTCTTTATTGCAAAGTGTGAACAGAGAAGTGCAAATAAATTGAGGGCTGCAGCGTGTTCCACAATTAAGACTGGTTCAGCGTTCTGTTTAGTTGCCTTTTGAGTTGCAAGCGAAACATCTTCCACATTCACAAAAATAGTCTTAAATACCCTGTTGTTTACGGGATGCGATTCCGAGATCGGTTGAGTAAGCACAACCAAAAAAATCTTTTGTGAGATTTGCATTGGTATTCTGGATGGCCATTAAAACTCGATATCCATCCTTGCTGGGTTTTGACTGGGAACCTTGGATTCTGACACAGTGTCTGCAATTCCTCGTTTTCAAGAGCTTGACTCGCCTTCTGACACACAATTGTGGGTATGCCAAGGACTCTGCAGGGGGAGAGACTACATTCCAGGAAGGTGTGGCTTTCTTCTGTTTGGCGCTTGTGCCTATTCCACAAGGACAGATACTTTAAAAATAGAAAATGTGAAATACAGGCTTCTGAACACAGCTCTGATGATGTAAGAAACAAATATCTATATACAGTAACTTAAACTGGGTTGTGGCTTTCAGTGGCAATCCAACGAGGCAACTACCCAATGTGTTGGCCAATTAAAAGGAGCGACGGAGTAGATACAGGACACGTTATGTTTCCCAAAATGGTGAAATTTTAATCCTCATGGAGAGCAACATATGCGCTCCCTTTCTCCTGTCTCCTTACACTTTTGTTTCCCCTGTAATCCTATTTCCAACCCCCCCCCCCAACTCCTTATACTCTATGATCTCTCTGATATCCCCCACCCCGATCGTGATTTTCACAATTTATTCCCTAAGCTTCCAAGCTTTAAGGCATCAAATTAATAACCCACTGGGGAAATATTTAGCAGAAGACAATTAAACATTTTGACCCACCAGAGGTAGAGCCAGAAGTAGACAAACCACGTTCAATGTGCAGCACACAATGGGGGGGGAGAGGGGTTAGCAAGGAGGGTTTAGGAGAGTACTTGCATGAAATTGCTTTTTGAAGCTGCAACTATTGCATGCTGCACCTGAAGTCCCAAGCCCCACAGGGTACATAAATCAAGCAAGGATCTTGTCATGGACTGGCCTCAGTTTTTCACAAGCAAGAGAAGCAACTACACCAGATGAAGAGGCCATTTCTGTTGCTGTCTCGACCACTTTGTATCAAGCAGGAGAGACTGCACTTCCGTGCCTCGAAGGCTAAAAGTCCTCATCTCCCACAAACGATTGCAGAAACGTGTCTAAATACTCTGACCAAAGAGCATAAATTGTCAGTTATTTTCTTCTCAAATCATAAATCAACCAACATGGTGGGAAAATTATATTTGATGTTCTGCAGCTGCATCAAGCAAAGACCACCCGAGGACAGAGCAGGCCCTCATCCCCTCCTACTCCCCCCACCAACCCCGCAGCAGATTAATCAAGTGGTACACATCTGTCATGTCTTAGAAGAAGCCTTTCTCAAGCATACAATGGCAAACACAATTTTTTGTGTGCCATGCAGTGCCAAGAACAGCATGGTATGTAGAAAATGGGTAGCATTCTACTGGAGGATGAAACAATACTTTTGACAGCTTGGAAAGGTTTATTTTGTGCGAAGAAAGATGTGTAAGCTTTACAAACGTGAGCTTTTCCTTTAATATTGCAGCTATGTGTGTCAGCTTCCACACAGAATATGCATCATTTTGCAAAAATTGCTCAAATGAGAATTGATAAGCCATCGATCATTAATTTGACGTTATAACCATTTTCAACCTCTCACGTTGCCTCCCTATCAAGCCTGGTGTTGGATTCGTGGTTAGGGTGGCTGGCTTTGGATCTTAGGGTCGTGAGTTCGAGCCCTGTTGGTTGCTGAATTAACACCAAATGGGATCAACTCAGCCTGTCAGCCTGTCGACCTGTCAGCCTGTCATCCTCCAGAGGTTGGTGAGATCAGGGCCGGATTTAGACACGTGGTGGCCCCTGGGCAGCCTTCAGTAGTGGAGGCCCACCCTACCTTGGAATACTAAAAAGGTGACAAGACATATTTACAGTCATCCATAAAGTATATTTTTCAAGAACAAAGAATCTGAACTTCTATATAAAATAGAGAATGACATAAGATGAATATCATATATCTGTTCCATTAACTTCCAACTACCATTCAGGCACTCGCAAATACATTTGTCCTTATAATTTTTTTCTTTTTCATGAAATATGTGGAGGCCCCCTGGTTGTGGAGGCCCCTGGGCAACTGCCCAGCTTGCCCATGCCTAAATCCGGCCCTGGGTGAGATAAGTACCAGTGTACTGGTCGAGGGGCACAGCATCAGTGGCTACAGCCGTGCTCCAAGAAGATGATAGCTCCCTGGCAACCAAGCTGCCATATGCAAGAACAGAAAGAGCTTGCCTTCCTTACATCTTGAAATTAACAGCAATATATTTTTGGAAATCCTGGATTGTTTCACCAGAACTTTGATTCTCTGTATAGACCCGAATTATTTTTTGAAATATCAAGCATTTGTAAAAGAGAAACAGAAAAAATAAATGGCAGCATTTCACTCCAATGCCGCCACATCCCCACCCTCAAACCTATTCATATTACTCTCTCCTCCCAACATTCTTTCGTGCACAGTACATACAAAGCCACTACTACTGCTACGATTACTTTGTTAATGGCTCCAATTCTCCCAACCCTCGTGTGGGGTTGGCTGGGGGAAAGCTTTTGATGCAAGTCTTTCAAGAACCAGCTGGCCAGGCCTGATCCATTAGACTGAAGCCGATTTGGCCAGAAATTTGGGAATTTGTTCAGGGGGCCAGCGATAACTCACGTACACGTTATGAAAAACACCGTGGGATTTTTAACGTCTATTATTGGGTTATGGTGTATCACTGCTGAGCACGATAAACAGATGACGAGACCTGAGCAACTGGCACACGAAGCCTGCATTATCCAGGATAAAGTCAACTCAGTGCTCGAAACGTCAGACCGTACAGCAACGGAGCTAAATTTGTTGGTGATGCCTTTATTTGTCGAAATGGTTCTTCCCAACTACAACGAATGAGGTTTGTCGACCAACAACCCTTCCAACTTGACGTACACCCACCCTTCACACACATGATTTGTAGATGACCCATCATTTTCTTCTGTTCACCAAAAGCCAGTATTCCTCAAACAAAAGCTGTAGATATTACAAGAATCCAATGAAGCAAAAATGACTAACACCCTTTCGCATTGAAAAAAATAATAATCTTGCAACCAGGAACGGTTTGAAAACACGAGTAAAGTAATCGCATGCCGTGTAATGCGTCTTCACAGTCAAGCAATGGCCTCAGAAACACTTGTACAGCAAAATTGTCATTTTGAAACCAAATAATTTTTTACCTTGTACGAGAGAGCAACAAAAGTCTAAAGAAATGGCCTAAACAAGTCCACAATTGGGATAGAAAAGGGAAGCAAGCATTCAGAATTGGAATCAAATTGTATTCACCGAGTCGCTGAAGTAGAACACTCTTTCACCGCTCTATTTTTGTCATGTGAATGGAACCAATCCTTATTGGACTCAAGAAAAACCCAGTCAGCTCACAAAGAGCATTTATAGAGGGGGTAAATATGCCGTGTGTGGTCTACATAATGCGCTGACCTATAATTTGTGGATGACTCTTAAAATGTCTCTTCGGATGGGAAATCGAATGCTGCCTACAAATGCCGAAAACCACGCACATTCTCCGAATCAAGAAAGAAATATTAAATAAACAAACAAATAAATAAATAAACATCTTCTATTTGTTAAACTGTGCAAGTTAAACAAAATAGAAATGTTTTTTTTTAAACAATGCACAATGACATGCGATAAGATTCTTTTTCTGGAGGGGGTCATTTCAGGCAAATTTGTACACCAGCGAGGAGCTCCATGTGCTAATTACAATTATTTGTTTACAGCAAATGGTCGCCTTCCACACCCACGCCTCTCCAGTGGAAACCCTGCTGTTTGCAGCAGATGGCCAGTGCTTATGAGGCAGCAAGAACACCTCGCGGGTAGACAAATTGATAATTGTGGTTGGAGTGGATAGACGACGGGAGCAAAAAAAAAATCTACGAGATCACATAACATCGTCGTTTTTCATGCTGGTAGTACAAAATCAATGGCGGTCCATTAAGTCTGACCTCAGTTCATATCAAATCCAAAGCATCTTAACGAAGAGGAATTTATCACTCAAGAATATTGTACGGCGAGAGTGCACAGACCTGTGATAGAAAGAGTCATAATTGGAGACAACATTAGATCCAACCTCGTTTGATCTAATGACAACAAAGATTGATCATTCTTCACAATAGCTTCACATCCACATTCTACATTGAAGGACAACTTATTTGGGGGGGCGGGGGGGGGGAAGTGACCAAAGATTAATCTTGACCAGTGGCCGAAGAAACAAAGTTGAGTGACAATCCACAAACTGCAGAGAAAAACAAATTCCCGTCTTGGATTTCAATGAACATTCATCATGTTTGTAATCTCTGCATATGGTATTAAATATGTGCTCAAATTTTAATAAATAATGCAGAGATGTTGGGTGGCACGACAATCACCATCGTTTTATCGGTTCAAATTCATTACTCCGAATTGAAAAGAACCATGACCTCCTCACCTTAACCTTTCCTGTGAATATCCCCAGCACTCGTTCTTAATTGCAAGAGGAAAAATGGCAGAATACACTGAAGACAAGAAGAGAAAGGGAAGGAAGGAATAGAGAATACGCCAAACATTAATCATCACGAGATATGGTGTAAACGACACCTTTTATCATTTATTGATGCAAAGAATGCCAAACAAATCTCAGAGTGAAAGGATTGAGAAAAATAAGAGTACATTTTATCTTGCATCAGAGAACTTGATCATTAAAAGTTTAAGGGTACAAAAGGGTTACACATGGTATATTTGAGTGAATCATCAAGCTGCAGGAGAGCAAGGATATTTCTTATACCTAAGGATCTACTAAGGCTTATGGAAGTCATGACAGTGCATACAAATCACGCACGTACATGCAGACAAAGCCACCAGACAGCACAATACTTGACTTTAAATCTGAGAAAGAGCCCTTCACCTTTGGGGAAATAACTTCCAAGAGCACTCTGGGTGCTGGCAACACCATCTGGTGGTACCCATTTTTTTTTTTGATAGTCTCTCTCACTCAGACCCCTGACTCCCCACTTTCCCCCAATGGGATGCTAGCCCACAGGGTGTATCCATGCCCTACCATTTTAAAATGAGTATCAAACAAGTCAGCAGCACATACCATTTTTTAAGTCGTTGGCATGCCTCAGCCTGGGTCAGAATCGAACCACCGCCCTCCAGACACAGAGCGGCCACTCTAAGCACAATGCCACAGGCTCTGGTTTTACTGGTTAGTTTCCCTACCTTGTAGAACATAACCTGACCTCAAATCGATTGTTGGTTTGTTCCCATGCAGGTTACACCAAAATGAGGAGCTTATCCCAGTACAAGCATGTAATACGGCATTGGAAATATTAATAGTTTGGGTTTAGTAGGTGTAAGAGTAACACTAACTGCAGTGAATGGGAGCAATGAGAAGTGGATGTGACAAGCATGGAGAGGCAAATGTTTTTTTTGCCACCCCTGAAGAAGTCGCCGGAGGCATTATGTTTTCGGGTTGTACGTACATCCGTTAATGTTAATTTTCTCTGTTTTCTCTGCAACTGCATAGCAGAGGGACATGAAATTTTCACCATTGCAGTGACTACTCATCCAGAATGTTTTAATGATAATTATGAAGTCATCGGTCACATGGTCTGGCAACCATGTTGGAAAAAAGGAAAAACTTTGGAACCCTTTATTTCTGAAACCGCTCCATGAAAAACCAGAGTAGGTGTCAAAGCCACCCAATGCTCGCCTGTTTATACATTTATCGTTTTTAAAAGACTCGTCTCATAATTAATATTTTTTATAAAGCAGTGCAGTGAAGTCTGATCCAAATCATTTTAAAGCAATATATGTATTTCTATATTGTAATCAGTAACAAGAGCGCAAGTGAGCACAATATACGCCTGAACAAGAAGGTATATACAGAATTGTGCTACGACTTGGAAAACAGCATCCTAGTTGCCATGGCAACCACTTTAGATGACGAACTTATGTCGCGACACACCGTCTCCACAGTCTGTGCCAATGTACCAAATATGAAACGTGAAAGTTGAAAACTTTGGGAGTTAGAGTGCGGACAGGAACGGATGGATGGACGGACAGACAGACAGACGGACGACAGATATCACATTATATGCCCCGATATATATATATATATATATATATATATATATATATATATATATATATATATATATATGTGTATGTATCGGGCGTATAAAAAAATAGTGTGGAAGATAAAAACATTAGAAAGGAAAAAAATAACTTGCACCAAAAACTTTAACATTTTCACACTCACGCTCACGCTGACGCTCACGCCGGGGGTATTGCTATAGCTCTTTGTTCTTCGAACAGGTGAGCTAAAAATTGAAACTTTGTAGATGTTAAGCACTCCCCATGGGAAATAAGTGTGATTTTTTTATGTCATGGGTGGCTTCGTTATGACGTCATAATTGCATATGTCAAACGCTTCATTAAATCAGTATGAACATTTTTGAGGATCTTCGAGGGATAAATTGTACGGGGGGGGGGGGGGAGGGGGGGAATTGATGATGTCATCGGTCACGTCATTTGGCAGCCATATTGTTTTTAACATACAAACCTTCAAAAATCTTCTTCTCCGAAACGGCTGAACAGTTCGAGGCGAAACCTCACAGGTATGATCACCTATCCATGAGGAAAATACGTTCTCCACCTTTGACATCATAGGTCAGATGGTTTGGCAGCAATGCACACCTGTCAACCCTCACATTTTTGCCGTGAGACTCACGACTTTCTGTTGAAAGTCACATTCTCACGATAAATTCTCACACTTATTTTTTTAATCTCTCGGCAATAAAAAAAGATTTCCAACATTATCGCATTGCGACTGGTTTAACTGATGTTATAACCTTAAATACCCACTTAAATCCGATTGCTTCACGTAGTTCTGCACATCCTATATGCGAGACGGAGTACGATTTGTCAATTATCGATGACCATCCTGATCCAATGAAATGTCTTGTTGCTGGGGGGTTCATTTTTTGTGTGAAATCGCCGCAAAATACTGGGAAATACTATCAATATGCTGAAATAATACATCCATATTACAAGGATGATGAGTGTTCTAATTCCTGTATATCATTTGCTCTGTTGATCAATGAAAATAAAATGACCCTACCTAGGGTATGTCTTGCTTGTTCATGTTGTTGGTTCATTTGTTTTCGTCCATGCAGTGGACTAAACAGTAACAACATGACATGAAAACCTATCTGATTACAAAAAAATATGGATGAATTTGGCACGAGAATGCAGGAAAATGCATCGAAGGCACACGAGAAAGCAAACATTTTCTGGGGGGGCATGCCCCCAGACCCTCCTATAATTTTTCGGGCACTTCACACCCTCAATTCTCGGTCGCTTCATGACCTCACTGGACACATTTTACATTCTCACGCTTTTTCATAATTTGTGGTTGACAGGTCTGAGCAATGATATTTTTTGAAGAATAAACCTTTCAAAATCCTCTTCTCCCGAATGGCTTGACAGATTGAGGGGAAACTTCACACACATGCTCCACAAGCCTTGGTGATACCAGTGTTCACAAATAATTGATAGGTCACATGGTCTGGCAGCCATTTTGGATTGAACAAAAAATATATTAAAAAGTTTTTTCTCTTGAAACGCTTCATCAATCGATGTGAAACTTTAAAATTATGATCCAGTCCTCAAAGGGAACACATGTTTTGAATTTCAACCTGATTGGATGAATGGTCTGGCAGCCAGAATTATTTACTATTTTGAATCTGCATTCAGGGATTTAAATCAAACTTGGCACAAGTATTATAATGATGTAATAATATGGGCAGAGGCGTATCTGGCGACGTCGCAATGTCAAAGAGTGCCCTTCAAGTTATCCATGCATTAATGATGATTGCCACTTAAAGACATTTTAATAATAACAAGGTCAAGAAAACCAACATGGCAAAAAAAAAAAACTCAACTCATAGAACCGACCTGAAAGTGGAACTGCAAAGTCACAGGTCGATATCAAGCTGTAATCTCTGCTTTTGCCATTTCAATAGAGAGAAAGAAGAAAACTCCTGCAACCCAAAGTTTTAAAGTTATAATGAGGCTCCACAATCTTACTCATCTACAAGTTGGCAGTTTTATTCAGTTGGTAACCTTTCTGGTTGAGGTCACGTATGAGCTGTCTGCTTCTGGGTTTGTTCTCTGACATATTGAAAATGAACTGTCTTTATGATGTCCCATCTCGAGATACTGATGCATTGTTGAGTTGTGCTCCATTGAAAATTATATTAAGCTAGCTCATATGTTAAATGGCATGTCGCATCTATCTCAACTTACTCAGTTGTATCTTGTCATTAATTAATAATAAGAAGTTTTAGTATCGTAATGGAGCTGCACCAATGATATAAAGAACAATGAAGGATCTATGCTTGCTCGAGTTTTGCCGTTTTTCTCCAAGAGGAATTTGGCTAGGCCTTGTTGAACAGCATGTTTCTTTACAGCGATCTTGAGCTCATGAGGAGGAGGAGATTGGGATCAGACTCTGTGCAGAGCATTGGTGCTGCCTAAGCAGTCTCCTTGGCTATTGGGCACAATCCTGGATGGGTCGCCACTTCGACATAGCATACCAACATGCTGGCACTCATTTTGCCGACCTCGGAAGGATGACAGGCAGAGTTAACCCCACCTGGTATTAATTCAACAGCTGAGTGGGATTTGAACTCAGGACCCTTGGATCCAAAGTCCACCACCCTCACCATTAAGCCAACACCAGGTGATGGGGTTCATGGTAGAGGTTTAATCTATTGTCACGTGAAGGAGAAAAACATTCGTGGATATCAGTGTACTCTTGTATGAAGTGTGAGGACATTCATAGAGAATGGACAAA
>NC_140970.1:33023877-33051377 GCF_056783735.1 Eptatretus burgeri | reverse complement strand
GCAGAACCGACACTTGTCAGACTGACTCAGTCCCGCCATTTTTTTTAAAGCCATTTGTGTAGTGTCCTTGGTCTTGGGCATTTATAATGATTTGCTCTCCATCCGAATTGAGCTGACTTCTTCGTAGCCATTCCAATGAGCCTTCTTTTTATATGCCCAAACTTTCCAACTCTTTTTATTTTTTTTGAAATATCTTCCTGCTCTTTTGACGTTCTCCCAGTCGTTGGTGTACATCTGTTGATATTTTGCTTTATATTTTTCTGTCGTATATTTTGCTATCATTGGGGCTGTATTTGTTGCTTTTTCGGTTTCATGGATGACATCTTCCATTTGCACCTGTCTTTGCGAAATTTTTTGCAAGGTGGGTTGGGGATACCTTCTCTGGCTTGCTGTCTTTGTGTTTGCATACAAATTGGATTCTGTAGTCTGTTGAACTTTTCACTTATTCAGCCAGTCCGACACATGACATTCTGTGCACTTGGTTGAGTTCCATCAGACTGCTATCTCCTTCTCGTCTTGACAGGTGTGTGTGTGTGTGTGTGTGTGTGTGTGTGTGTGTGTGTGTGTGTGTGTGTGTGTGTGTGTGTGTGTGTGTGTGTGTGTGTGTGTGTGTGTGTGTGTGTGTGTGTGTGTGTGTGTGTGTGTGTGTGTGTGTGTGTGTGTGTGTGTGTGTGTGTGTGTTATGGGAAAATAGTATGTTTGGAATAAGGTTTTTTTTTGTCATGGAAAGCCATCTTTCATCTTTCCCACAATCATAAACAATGAAGTCTCTTTAAAGGCAGCACATGGCAATTTGAACCGCCACAGGGAGAACATTGTGCAGAAACATATGTGCCTTCCATTTTGTCTCAACCAGCTGTGAAACTTCTACAGGGGGTATGGTGCTTTTGTTTGTATGCTCAACCTCCATTCCAAAATTATATCAACAGGTGTCATCATTGTGGATGATTGCTCTTGCTTTCAAAGACATTATCTGCAGGTGCATCCACTCAAGCAAAAAAACCCCCGATTGTTAACGATAAAAAAATATATATTGATAAAGTGATGACATATTGATGCATCCAAGATGATGATATGCTGATAACAGTTGACTGAAAAATAGTTTTTGAAAGGCTTCTGCCTGTTGTGTCAGAATTCATTCAAACAGGAAAGGGTACGTTCAGAAATAGAAATAATGGAATTTTATTCGGCTTTATTGCTCATCTTGGTGAACGAATGTTATAAAATTGCAGAAGACAATACAACCAGATTTGTTCATTTAAAAAAGAACATTGGAATGAAAGGTAGGATGAATGGAGAGAGAGACCATAACGGGTTTGGCCTGTCCATGCTCCCTATTTAAACTCCTGGCTCGTGATGCAGGGAACCAAAGTTCAAATCCAATGTCTTTAGCCATTGGGTACCAGTGTCTGTGTAATTAATGGAAAAGTACACTGATGACCAATAATGTCTGTTCGTGCATGCGATGTACAGACAAGCTACTTTCATGATGCCTGAGCTCTCAAAATAAAATAATATATTAAAACTAAAGTAGGATAATTATGATGCCCAAACTTTGGAAAATGAATGTCACCACTGGAATACACATTGAAACATTTGTTTACCCAAATAAATCAAAATTCCCGATTATGATCACATTTTAGGATGAGGATAAAATCTGACCGATTCTAACAATCCAATTCTAAACATAAAGGTTGAGGATAAGGCAACAATATTTTTGGGAATTGCAATTGTGCCTGTTAATCAGCCGAATCCAGGTATGCCACCCATAAGTTACAAAAAAAAAATGAACTTGTGGCCAATATGCTATCCTATTTTAAATTTGCAAAGGATGCATCAATTGTCCAACAATAATTTTTTGTGTTGATTGCCATTTAATGAGCCAAATGACTGGAACATTAACAGCATCACTTCATTCCTAAGTGTCAAGACTGTTACAGGGGGTTGTAGTTGTATTAAATTAAAAACATGGAGACAAAGGATAGCAGAAGACAAAGGACAAACCAGCACAGTATAAGAGATCCAAGCCGAGCATCATGATGCGGGGCAAGGGCTCACAAGATAAAATGGGTTCACCTGCAAGTGGAGAGTTATACCAGAGGAAGGCAAAAAGTATGAGTGGCCTCGTTTCGTATCAACAGAAGGAAAGCCACCATTCTAGTTCAAACATAGCTATTATATTTGAGTGCAATGAGTATTGAACGAAAGAAAGTAAATATTTCATGAGTGAAACCAATATCCTTTGGAAAGAAAATGCTAAATTCATTATCTATGGTGTGGACGATCACCCAGGTCATATAAAAACTCAACATAAATCATGCCTGTAGCAGGCAAATGGAGGTTCCAATGTACATCAAATTAACATTGAAGTCAATGAGAAAATCAAAAATTATTTTACTTTAGGTCTCCAAAAAGGATTTAAAAAGCATGAACATTTCTCTCTTACCAAAGCATGACAGACACTGTATTCAGGTGGCAGGAACTATATATATATATATATATATATATATATATATATATATATATATATATATATATATATATATATATATATATATACACATCTCTGCTGTACCATATCCACAGCAGATCTCCAAGTATGAAAATGTGGGGGTTCTGGGGCAAAGCACCCTCTTCACCACTTTCATCAACCAATCATTAACTTTTTCAAATAGATCAGGTCAACTATGGAAGCATGCACTGGACCAGCGCTTCGCTGCGTCCACTTTCCACAGTACTTCCAGGGCCTCCATCTGGCCATCCCCCAAGGCAGATGCCTCGCCCATCACCAACTCCTTGAGATGTTGATCAATCTGATGCAATCACGAGGCACGTGGTCGGCCCATTGGCCTCCTCCACTCACGAGGCTCCCTCGCTGAGAGAATCTGGTGAGCAAGATCAGCGTCAGGAAAACGAGCCACATGTCAATAGAGCCACAATTGACGCTCGCAGACGATGCAGATAACAAATCTCATTTGAGTCTCTCTCAGCAACTGCCTGTTGGAAACAAAGTCTGAGCAGCGAGAGCCAAGGATTCTCCGAAAAGACCTGGTACCAAAGGAATTAAGCCGCTGTCTCAGATCCTTGGTCAGAGTCCAAGTTCCACATCCTGAGAGCAAGACTGGAAGTACTAAGGACCCGAAGACTCGGAATTTCTTTCTCCCGTACAGGTACCGGCAACACTACACCCCATGATCCAGTGAATCCATGACTCCCCAGGCCCTACCCAGATGTCTGTTGACCTCTGGCTCACAGCCAGAAGAGACATGAATATCACTGCCGAGGTAAGTGAATCTTTCCGTGACCTCAGGTCACAAACAAGAAGAGACAGGATAGCAGCATCCAAGATGTCATTGAAAGCCTGGATCTTAGTTTTGACCCAGGAAACCCATAATCCCAGATGCTCCGATGACTCATTCAGCACCTTGAGGGCCCTCAAAGGGATATCTAGAGTCTCCGCAAAGATGAATGCATCATCTGCGAAATGAAGGTCAGAGATCTTGACATTCCAAAACTATGCACTGCAGCTTGATCTCTCTGACATCCTCCCCAGAATCCAGTCCATACAAGCACTGGAAAGTGTTGGGGCCAGAACACACCCCCGACGAACTCCAGTAACAACGGGAAACAAGTCAGAGATGGTATCACCACATCTAACAGCACTCTCAGGACCAGAGTATAGTTCAGACATTAGATTGATCAGTTTTGGTTAAACCCCACAAAGACCAAGAATCCTCCAGAGGGCATCCCGATTCACTAAATCAATTGTTTTACAGAGATCAACATAGGCTGCAAGCAGCCCCTGCCGAAACTCTCGTCTGCATTCGGTGAGGCCCCGAAAAGCAAGGATACAGTCAATCATTGACCTCTTTGGTGTAAAGCCTGACTGCTCTGGGAGATGATTTTCAAGCAGATGGTTGCGAACCCTATCAAAAATTATCCGAGCAAAGACCTTGCCCAGCACTGAGAGCAACATCACCCCTTGGTAGTTGTTACAGTCCTGGTAATCACCCTTCCCTTTCCAGGGAGGGACAACAAGGCCCCTCTTCAAGTCAGTTGAGATGATGCCTGTTTTCCAGGCAGAGCACAAAACTGCATGCAACGACAAGAGTACAGCATTTCCACCAGCCTTGAGAAGTTCAGCATGGATGCCACAAATCCCAGGAGCTTTACCTCCATTTCAACCGGTTCACCAGAGCCTGTCTTTCCACAAACAAAGGTGGATCAGTGTTCATTGGAGGGTCAGCAATAGGGATAGTAATACCCCTGACATCCAACTCGATAGCCGGTGGATCAGCCTGGTACAGCTGCTCAAAGTAACCATCCCAGTGGGCCTTCACTTCGGACTCCTCTGTCAAGAGCTCGCCACCCTCCGCTCTAACTGCAGTCCACCGAAGGATGGGCTTGAAGGAACGCAATGCATGAATTCCCCTGCAAGCAGGATGAGAAGAACTTGGCGACAGGTGATGCTCCACCCAGTGCCAGATTTAGGCATAAGCTAAACAAGCTCCAGCTTAGGGCCTCACAATTCGCAGGGGCCTCTTTTTTAGATCCTTGTGGAGGATCTCTAAGTCTTACTCACGTTGTTTTTCTTCATCTTCTTCTTGTGGACTTTTTTGTTTCACAGCCTACAGTTTTCAACGAAACTTCCTGAAACTTGGCATATTTATGTAAAAATACCCTACGCAGCAGTAACGATCTCCGATTTTGAAAATTCCTCCGAGAAAAAAAGTTATGACGTGAAAATATCTCCGCTAATGGAAATCGCCTTAAAAAATTATCTCCGAAACTAGGCAAGCTTTTTGAATTCTGTTTGCGGGAATCGAACAGGGCATTAGCAGAGATGAATTACCGCAAATATGATACATCACTTAACACGTCATATGAATTTTTATGACGTCATTCCTGTTTTTTGACATTTTTTGTTTCACAACCCAGAGTTTTCATCGGATCTTCGTGAAACTTGCCATGTATATGCAGAAAGCCCACGCGCAGGCAGTAACCATCTCCGATTTTGGAAATTCTTCCTAGGAAAAAAGTTGATGTCATAATATCGCCGCTAATCCAAATCGCCTATACCATTATCTCTGAAACTAGGCAAGCTGTTTGAATTTTGTTTGTGGGAATCAAGCCGGGCATTAGCACAGATAATTTATCGCAAACCTGATACATCACAATGACGTCATATTCGTTATGACGTCATCATTAAGAGGACGAGGATCTTAGCTCATTTGAGCTTGTTTTTTTGCTTTTGGGAAATCAAGAAAGAAAATGTTTTTCGTTGTATCTGATATCATTTTTCTGATTTTGCAAATAAGTTTATTATTATTTATATTAACAAAAGTGATCCTGATTACTTATATTGTCAGCATTTTGTGTATATATATATATATATATATATATATTAATGTATGTTAAAATTATTTTAAAATTACATTTAAGGATTGTTTCCATGGTATACTATGTTATAATCTATGAGGGAGATCAAGCCAACCAAATGATAAATAAGTAATCAGTAAATGCATTCATTTGAAAATAATTTACATTTTTCACTTTAAATGCATTGATATTAAATAATTAAAAGGCAGAAATGTTTTCAATTTTTGTGAGACCTTCTGATGTAATTTTTTTAACAAGGGGCCTCCAAACTTTATACAGCTTAGGGCCTCACCAAGTCTAAATCCGGCACTGGCTCCACCCCTTCACAGATTTCTCGCACATAGGCCTCCTTCTACAAGCTTTGCGCTCATACAGTTTTATGACTCAGCTCCCTGAACAGCTCCGCTCTGCCATTCAGCCTGGCCCTGCGACTCTGGTCAATGGTATCCAGTGTCCCTTTAGAGACAAAATTCTTCTTCTCCCTTCGGTGAGTTCCAAGACATCCACCGGCAACATCAAGGACTGTGGTTTTGAAGGCACTCCACAACTCTTCAGGATTCTCCAAAGCACCCAGACCCCCCAAATCTCCACTCAGCCTGTTCGCAAACTCCTCAGCTACCCTCTCATCCTTGAGCTTGCCAACATCCAGCCTAGGCTGGGATGGTACCATTCTCCCGGATTTAAGCTGCAACTTCAGAGTTGCGATAACAAGCCTTTGATCAGTATTGAGGAACTGAGCACTCTGGGAGACCCTGCAGTTCTGGATCATGCTCCAGCGACCATCAACTGGCATGTGGTCAATCTCGTTTGCCACACCACCAGTGTCAAAACACCACGTCCAGCGATGAGCCTGTGGCCACTGAAACCATGAATCAGCCACCCCAAGTCAATGACTTCTTGCAAAGTCAAGGAACTTAGTGCTATTCTGCCTCACAGTTCCACACCAATGGGGACCAGCACAATGTTTGATAACCATCCCTAGCAGTTCCAGTTGATGCATTGAAATCCCTCAAGATGAGAAGACCATCTCGCCTTGGGCACTGATCAACCACAGACTGGAGAGTGGCATAGAATGCGTCCTTCACAGTGAGATGACTCATCTCAGTCGGAACATATACAGAGACCAGGGAGATGACACCCAAGGCGTGACGAATACTTAGCCTCATAATACGCTCATTGACCAGTGTTACCTCAATTGTCATTGGAGTCAACTTATTGGATGCAACTACAGGAACTCCTTGGGCATGGTTACCATCAGAACAACCAGATCAATAGTGGGTGTGACTACCCACCATGATCTTGTCACAATCCTGTCTCCGAACCTCAGAGAGTGCTGCAATATCGATATCATCTAAGCTCAAGTGTTTGTACAACAGAGACAGGTGATCATCCTCTCTTTGGGATTGGACATTCCAGGCACCCACCCAAAGGGACCGCCTCAGGTTTACCCAAGGATTCCGTCGTCTGGTGGATGACATCTCAGAACCACCCCGACACACACCACTGCAATCTGACCTGGGAAGGTTACCCCATGGTTTTCCTCCTATCATCAAAGACTGGGGATCCAAAAGGCTTTGCCCCAGTCCCCTCATCCGGTGAGCTGCCCTGCGAAGGGCAGTTACACAGGAGGTACTCCTACAGAATGGGTTTTCAGATTTCTTTGTGCTTTTCGTACGTTTTGCAGAATGAAGGGTTTTACGGTGGTCGGAGTGCAAATCCTGCCACCAACCTTGTAATAAAAAGTAAGCCAACTGTAGGAGAACGTCCACAGACACAGTTGGGCAGTAGATATGGATGGCCATTGGCTCACAAGGAGCTTCTCCACCCTTTTGGCCCTTTTTGAGGGAAGGAGCCCTTTCTCGCAACAATTCATAAAATCCAGAATAATCTCAGTTTTAAAAACAAATACACAAAGTTACTAAAAAAAAATCCCACTTTCTAAACTATTTAAACCAAGGGTAATATTTAATTTTAAATAAAATTACTCCATATAAATGTGTTTGATAATAAAATCAAGCAAAACCAAACAAAAGAATGGAGAAAAAAATCACAATAGATTATATTTTGAATAACATTACTCCATGTAAATGTGTTTGATCATAAAATCAAGCAAAACTAAACAAAAGAATGCAGAAAAATCACAATATATTATATTTTAAATAAAATTACTCCATCTAAATGTGTTTGATGATAAAATCAAGCAAAACTAAACAAAATAATGCAGAAAAATCACAATATATTATATTTTAAATAAAATTACTCCATGTAAATGTGTTTGATAATAAAATCAAGCAAAACCAAACAAAATAATGCTGAAAAATCACAATATATTATATTTTAAATAAAATTACTCCATCTAAATGTGTTTGATGATAAAATCAAGCAAAACTAAACAAAATAATGCAGAAAAATCACAATATATTATATTTTAAATAAAATTACTCCATGTAAATGTGTTTGATAATAAAATCAAGCAAAACCAAACAAAATAATGCTGAAAAATCACAATATATTATATTTTAAATAAAATTACTCCATGTAAATGTGTTTGATCATAAAATCAAGCAAAACCAAACAAAATAATGCAGAAAAATCACAATATATTATATTTTAAATAAAATTACTCCATGTAAATGTGTTTGATGATAAAATCAAGCAAAACTAAACAAAAGAATGCAGAAAAATCACAACTCTGGTATTTCAACAAAAATCATAGTCCTTTCTCATCGAGTTCCATCAAGTCATGTCTGACTTCTTGTGGCATTCATGATCACATTTCTTCGAACATGATCAGATCCCTGTCCTGCACTGCTTCCTGAAGCTCTGGCAGAGACAGCTTGGTGACAGAGACACCTCTGGGAAAGACAGCTTCCCAAAGCCCTATCCATCCAGCACATCGAAGGGCTGCCTCTTCCTCTGCTTCACGAAACCATACCCAGCATGGTTGATTTCTCCAGACTTTCGTTTTCTGCACACATGATGTGTCCAAAGTATGACAGTTTCTGTTTTAACATCACAACTTATAATATCCATGGTGGTCAAATTTCTTCAAGCAATGATTTGTTTGATCTTCTTGCAATGCATGGAATTCTTCTTTTAACATTTGTCTCAAACACCAGATTTCAAAACTGGCAATCTTCTTCCTTTTCTTTCTTTTTCACTATCCATGACTCACATCAATACATTGCAACTGGAAATACCAGAGCAATTACCAGCCTCCTCTTGGTTTGTTTTGCCACATCATTGTCTTTCCACACCTTTTGTCAATCCTAACATTGCTGTTCTCCCCAATGCTGACCATCTATTAATTTCTCCTCCACATTTCCAATTCACTTCAATCTTAGAACAGAGGAAAATGAATTTTTCCACTATTTTCACACGATCGTCTCCCAATCTGAACACGTCGGGCTTCTCAGTTGACAAGATTTGAGTCTTTTTTTAGGTTTAAATAAAGACCATCTTTTTCACCTTCCTTTTTCACTGTCTGCAGCACTTTTATCAAGTTCTCTTTACTTTCTGCCATCAGCATACCTTAGATTGTTGGTCCATCTTCCTCCAATCCTGACTCCAGACTCTATGTAATCCGAGTTTGATTTCCTAATGATGTCCTCACTATACAGGTTGAACAAGTCAGGGGAGAGAATGCACCCCTGTCTGACCACTTTTCCAATGCGCGACTTTCAAAATGACGCATGAATGCTTACGAAGCCTTTTGTGCATGCGCTGTATGCGTTTTCAGTTACTAGGTTCGGCTCCGTCAGCCAATTTTACCCTGCTGTTGCCAGGCAAAATCTGCAATTCAAGTCGCCTTTTAAACATAATTTTCATCATACAGACGAAAGAGAGGGAATTTCATTATGGTTAACCCTCACTGTTCTATTGCTGAATGCAAATCGAACTCACACCAATATAAAATAACATACAAAATTAAAAAAAAAAAACATGAGAAACGTCCACGAATGAGAGATGTCGGGTTCCTATATCATACATACATATACCTCCATACATACATACACTTCTCCTTTCACCAATAGATGCAAAAATCCAGCATAACTTCTCTTGTGGCCCTGGAACCAAACATATACTGTACTTGTCAAAAGTTTGGACACACCTACTCATTCAAGGGTTTTTCTTTATTTTTCCTATTTTCTACATTGTAGAATAATAGTGAAGACATCGAAACTATGAAATTCTCTCAACCAGCTTCATGAGGTAGTCACCTGGAATGCTTTTCCAACAGTCTTGAAGGAGTTTTCACATATGCTGAGCACTTGTTGGCTGCCTTTCCTTCACTCTGCGGACAACTCATCTCAATTGGGTTTAGGTCAGGTGATTGTGGAGGCCAGGTCATCTGATGCAGCTCTCCATCACTCTCCTTTTTGGTCAAATAGCCCTTCCACAGCCAGGAGGTGTGTTTGGGGTCATTGTCCTGTTGAAAAACAAATGATAGTTCCACTAAGCGCAAACCAGATGGGATGGCGTATCGTTGCAGAATGCTGAGGTAGCCATGCTGGTTAAGTGTGCCTTGAATTCTAAATAAATCTCCGACAGTGTCACCAGCAAAGCAACCCCACACCATCACACCTCCTCCTCCATGCTTCGCGGTGGGAACCACACATGCAGAGATCATCCGTTCACCTTCTCTGCGTCTCACAAAGACACGTTGGTTGGAACCAAAAATCTCAAATTTGGACTCATCAGGCCAAAGGACAGATTTCCACTGGTCTAATGTCCATTGCTCGTGTTTCTTGGCCCAAGCACGTCTCTTCTTCTTATTGGTCTCCTTCAGTCATGGTTTCTATGCAGCAATTCGACCACGAAGGCCTGATTCACGCAGTCTCCTCTGAACAGTTGATGTTGAGATGTGTCTGTTAATTGAACTCTGTGAAGCATTGACTTAGGCTGCAATTTGAGGTGCATTAATTGGCAATTTCTGAGGCTGGTAACTCTAATAAAGTTATCCTCTGCAGTAGAGGTAACTCTGGCTCTTCCTTTCCTGTGGCGGTCCTCAGGAGAGCCAGTTTCATCATAACATCAAAATACATTAAGTATGAAGTGTCTTTGGAAGCATCATAATCTGGAAGATATTTATTATTTGCTTCAGCACATCTCTTTGAACACACTTTTCATATTCCACCGCTTTTAACTTTCTATACCATTAGAAGCAGATCTACATCAGCAATTAATTGTAAGGGTTGTTTAATCATTTTTAACATAGCACTCCAAGTCAATCCAGGAACTGTATAATAATGCACTGGGTCGAATCCATACGAATATTTATTCTGACAAACTCCTCTGAAAGCTTCAAATATATCAGCTAACAGTAAAACGTCTGATTTTTGTTTTTTTGTTGTTTTTTTTATAGTGTTGAAGCTCGTATGAGAGCGAACACACAGAACATACAACAAGAGGAGCAGGAGACAAGAGGGGTGGGAGAGGGAAGGAAAAAAACAGTGTGGAACAGAGACATTAGGAGATCTGTGGAAGGGAGAGGGAAGAGGTGGGGAACACAGGATAAACAAGATGGACACTACAGGGACTCAGGTCATTACACGACAGGGACTTTCAGGAAGGGAAGCAGGGAATTTGAAGGAGGTGGATTTGGGGCCGATTCGCGAGGGTAGAAAAGATTGTGGTTTTGGATGGGGGGGCGATAAGAGATGGTGGTGAACAGCTGTTTCGAAGATCTGGAGGGAAGACTGGGATTGGAGAGAGTGTGGGAATTTGTTCCAAAGGCGGGAAACAAGAGGAATGAAAGAATGAAGGTGAGCAGCGATTCTTGATTTTGGTAGTTAAGATACAAGTCGTGATATTCACCAATACTTATGTTGAATTTTCCCCAGATAGTTTGCGCATTATGATAGTCTTCATCAGAAATGTGTGTGTGTTATTTAGTTTGCAAAATAAGTTATCTTTTGATGGTAATTTTGTTTTATTAAATCTTTTTGAAGTCATTCACACAGTCATAAGGATCAATTCGTTTTCATGATAAGAGTTCCATTTTATTTGGCTCTGAATAAAAATGGTTTGGAGATTTGGAAACGATGTAAGAATTGGTGCTAAGTTTAGTTGGATAATGAACTTGCCAGAAATTTCTATGCATCAAGAAATCGAATATTAGTTTTGGTTTTATTTGATTAGGGATTGATTTTTATAAATGAGATGTATTTCTGGTCTTTGTTAAGAATAGCTGATATGTATCCAGGTGTTTTTCTTAGTTCTCTTAGGAAGAAGTGAGTATGACAGTTTACAATGTTGTGAAGAAAGACAAGAATAAACCAGAATGGCACTCGGTAGAGTGCATACCTCTGCCAGGCTGAACAGTTTACGTTTTGTATCCCACTGATAGGCGGGATCTGAATCCGGACCTCAACCAAATTCTAATTGGCTTGTTCTTGTCGCCGAACCAACGCTTCGACCTTGTTGTGTCATAAACTCGGACAGAACTTTTTGAAATATCATGCTGCATATCACTTTTGGGCCCATCTCTCAATAGTAAAGAATCACTTGAAAAACAAAATTAAAATTTTCGTATCTGGATCCGGATTCGGAACTTTACCAAAATCGAATCGATTTGTCCTTGTCATACAAATCTTATTTGTCATAAAAAATATTTGATGTCATATATATCGAATCGATATACAACAAATTGTCATACAAATATTTGATGTAGGACAGATGTGCCAATCTGTCCAACAATTCCCATCTAAATCCGTCCATATGTTTTTGAGATATCATGTTATATATCGTCGATAACCCAATCACGCAACGGTGAAGAAGCACTTCAAAAACGATTGGATCCGGATCCGGGTCTTCACCAAAATTGAATCATTTTTCTCCTCGTGACACACACCCAACCTGTTGACCAAGTTTCATCCGAATCGGTCCACAACTTTTTGAGATATCGTGCTATATATCATTTTTGTCCCCATCTCTCAATGGTAAAGAATCATATTAAAAATTCTAGTTGTCGGATCCGGACCGGATCCTCACCAAAATCTAATCGGTTCAACCTTGTCACACACCGAACTTGTCCACAAAATTTACTCCAAACCAATCCACAACATTTTGAGATATCCTGCACACAAACAAGCAAACAGGGGTGAAAACATAACCTCTGCCCACCTTCAGTGGTGGACGTAAAAAAGAGTGTTTAAAATTGAGATTGCAACTTGGATGAACAGAACCTCCCATCTTCTCATCTTTATATGTAGCTGTAAGAGGACAATCGGCTCGAACTTTTGGTTCTTCCATCATTTCACCTTGACAAGTATGACAAATGTTAGAATTCTTAACCTCTTCTTCTGATGATGATTCATCAATCATTAATTATCAACGTATCATACTCTTTACGGAGCATCGGTGCTACAAAAGTAGTCTTTTGGCATGGATTATGCTGGGTGGTTTGCCATTGCCTTCTCCCCAGCAGTCATTGGCCTGGAAATAACTTGCCTACTCATCGTGAAAGATACTATGGATCTTTAACATCCACTAACAACCAGCACTGACAGATGGAGGCCCTTCTGGATTTGCAGTCATGACATCGACATGATGGAATAATCACGGCCTTTTTCCAGGTCGGAGAATATCAAGAATCCCATTTGTACAACTCCCGACTGCTTAAAAACAACGGTGATGCTTCCTGGTTGTGATTGGTGGGTGAAATACAATGTGTCCATGTGGCAGATGGCACTTGTGAGATCCAAATACGATCTGGCCTCACCAATCACAGTTCAAGGTGCATCATTAACCAATATGGATTAAAAATAAGAAAATGGATTGAAATAAGACCAATGCCAGGTGCATCATGCGAGTCAAGACATAATGACGGCAGACACATTTGATAGGGATCTGCCACTTTGGTGAATAAAGCCCAAGAAAATGCTCCTTTTATTAATTTATTTTTACAAACTAAGGCTTTGTGGTGAACAATGTTCTCTTGCCGACAATGTCTAAACAAGAAAAAGAGCAATCAGAGATTGCAGACCCTCGCCAGGACTTCGTTTAAGTATTGTATTTTTATGGGTTTCAGATCAAGTCCAATATAGCTGCCAAACCATGTGACCTATGATATATGCGTGAACGTTTTGTTCCTCATGAACAGGCGGGTCATACATGTAAAGTTTCGTCTCGATTTGTTCAGCCACTTCAGCGAAGATTTTTGAAGTTTTTTTTTTTAACAATATGACTGCCGAATCACGTGACCAATGGCGTCATGAATTTTTTTTTTCTGTGGACCATTTTATCCCAAGATGACCCTCAACAATTTTCATACTGATCGGATGTGGCGTTCTACATATGCAATTATGACGTCATTAAAAAAAATCACATATTCCACATGAGGAGTACTTGCTCTGTGCCAAGTTTCAGTTTTTTTCTTGGTGCGGTTTCAGAAAAACAGAGGTCCAAAGTTTTTCCGTTTTTTTCCAATATGACTGCTACACCACATGACCTATGATGTCATAATTATCATTATAACATTCTACATAAGTAATCGCACCAATGGCGAAAATTTTGTCTCAATCCGACAAGTGGTTGCAGAGAAAAACTATGAAAGTTCTGTGCAGATAAACAAACAGACAGACAGACAAACAAACGGACTCTCTCCTCCGGAGAGGGTAATTATCCCAATCTCACTATTCAAAATACTTCTCTTATTGATACATAGTTCCAAATTCTGAACAATTTGGAACCAATTCTGACAAGTATCCTGGATATATCCTGTAATAAGGAAGTATGACAATAGTTTCTGTCTGATAATCACAAATGATGGAGGTTGGATGCCGTTTCAACCAGGAAATCTATTCATCTCTTCCAAAAATAATATAATCTCAGACCAATATTCTGTGCATGCCATTACAGCAAGAATATCCCCAAAATTAAAAAGATTGTTTGAATTGAAGGGAAGGGGGGAAACCTCAATTTTTTTGGCAAAGGTCGAAACCTTTGTTCATTACTTCCCACTTGTACTGTTTCCTTTGAAATTTCCAGATAACAATTATGTTCCTTCTATCCTGGTGCTTGCAAAGCAGCATCTAGCAGTTTTCTTAAAGGGAAAAATGACAACCAACCTCAAAAGCAAATACAGCTGCAAAGCACATGGAGGTGCCCGGGGAACATAAATCACTACGTGGGTCACTTCGAGAAGAATAAAAACAAGCCATAAAAGACATTTGCAGCTCCAGTCCAACAAGCAGAAAAATGACATTGACATCCCATTTCTGGCCAGAATCACTGGTAATCTTACAGCCGGACAGAAAATACATCTGAAAACAGTCCTTGAATCTACACTAAATGACAGTATGTCACATGCTAAATGTTTGTGGAAAGTTAAGAATCAAAGAAAATATAAAGGAAGAATAAAATAAAAACTTGTAAGTCTCAACAACATCATTTAATGTGATAACAGAGAGAGCACCACAGAATAAATGCAATCAAGTGTTGAATCAAATATACAAATTCAACCTCTGTGACACCAATACAGTGCCTGAAAATGGATAATCTCACATTAAACTTGAGGGGGAGCACTCGGTAGAGTGCAAAACCTCCGCCGCCAATACTGCTGGGTCACTTAAGTGAACCTGATATCCTATTCATTGTAGGTCAAAACGGAGCAGACTCTACTGAACCACGATTGAATAAACTAAACTAGATCGACGCGCATGTAGAAATGCCAAAAAAAAAAAATCGAATTTTTTTTGAAAAAAAGTTGCAAAAAATTTTTTTTTTCTCTAACAATTTTTTTTGGGGTTGGAAATCACTTAAAACATGTAGAAATGCAAAAACAAAAATTCAAATATTTTTTCAAAATGGCGGCCATATTGGACTTTGGACCAAGTCCAAAATCTAATGTCATGATCCTTGGACCAAACCTAATCCCCCCCACCAAGTTTCGTCGAAATCCGTCCAGGAGTTTTTCCGTAATACTGTTCACAAACAAACAAACAAACAAACAGACAGGGGTGAAAACAGTAACCTCCGTCCATCTTCGATGGCGGAGGTTAATAATTGGCAATCACAATTTTGTCTTTGAATGTACAGGGTGTCCCAGAATTCCAAAAAAACGAATTATTTGAAACAATATTTTATTAGTAATGTTTTATTACAAATTATGTTTGAATAGTTAAAAATTAATGAGACAATTCATGTGATTGGTTGACCATATTTTCAATACAAAAAAATAAAAATAAAATAACTTATTTTACGTTCCGTAATGATTTCTTTGACAGCTGTACATTTTCAAACCCTATTTTTGCGTTTTATGAGTCAATGTTCAAATTTTATGGTTATAGACAACAGCAAACTTCAGTTAACTTTTCGGCATTGAACATTGCTGGCAGCAGAATGCAAGAAAAAAAAATAGATATCTAAACATACCAGGACCTGCTGCAGCCACCACCTCTCCTTATTTCCTACCACAACAACAACAACAAGGACAACAATGAAATCCAACACAGGTGGAGGCCATTCAGCCCATCGTGCCTGCATGAACACCAGACCAACCCAAGATCATTTTAATTAATGAAAGAAAGAAAAAAAATTGTATTTTTTTATCATTATTATTTTTTGTATTTTATTTTTGTTGTTATAATTTTTAATTTTTTTTTCTTCCCCTCGGAGAGGGGACATGGGCTTGGTTCAAAACACACATCAACCACACAACCCCCCTTAACAAGACCCCCACCAACAGCACTCCGTACACAATCAAGAAATTGCACTCCATACAACAAATTGTAAAGCTGGCCATTTCAACAATGATATGAACAAGTCAGCTAAAAGACTGTTTTCAACAATATGACTTTACAAACCCATGATAAACACGCCAAATGCATTAAATATCACCAATTAAAAAGACACCTGCAAAGTCTATAATCAGTTACCAAGCCAAATTTAATACTGAAGAGTGTTGGGGGAGGAGGGGGGAGCAAGACTGGAAGGTACAGAGAGGGAGAGTTTTCTTATAAATGCACTGGATATAAGACAATGCTTCAACCCAAATCAACTTTGAGTGCTGGAGAGATGGGAAAGAGCTCCGCGTGACTATCTGTCAGGAGTAAAGGCAAATTCATGAATGTAGGTTTCAGAAGCATCCAACCAGCAAGCAGCTCATTGGCCAGGAACGATTTTATTCAGTATTAAGAGCATAAAATAAATTTTCACAAAACGTCTGACACCCATCTGGTATGGCTATGGGACATACAGTAAATCCACAACTGGATCTGATAATATCAAGATGGTGCTGTGTTTACAGGATTAAATAAATTTTGTTTAACTCGTAGTTACAATGTTTGAGGTGAAATGCAAGAAATACATCAACTGAAAATCCAACTGCCTAAAAATTAAGGCACACTTACTAATGAAGTGGAATAAGTCGTGTTCATCATCATCATCATCATCATCATCATCATTTAATTAAGTCAGTATTATCCTCCTTACGGGGGGTTGCTGACTTTCACTCCTTCCATGACATAACTCCAGCTCTCCACTTTTTTCTATCTTCTGTGTCTTCCACTCCCAATCCCAATTTCTGACTTGCTTTCATAACCAACTCCTTCCAACTCAACTTTGGCCATCCTCTTCCCCTTTTCCCCTCCACTTCCAAATTCCATACTCTCAACTCCCTCATCGTCTCTCTTTCTGAGCATGTGACCCAACCATCTCAAGCCACTCCTTCTTACCACTTCCACTATTGTATCTTTCCGACAAATCCTTTCCATCAACTCCTCCGTGTTCTTTCTATCTACCAACTGCACTCCACACATCTTTCTAATCATTGCTCTTTCTGTTCTTCTCAAGAGACCTTCTTCTACCGACCTCACAGTACATGCCTCTGACCCATAGACCATTACTGCTCTCACACAGGTGGTATAGATCTTCCCTTTCAACTTCAAAGGCAGTCTTTCACCACATAACACTAATGCAAGCTCGTTGAACTTCATCCAACCCAATCTCATTATTCTTGTAACTGCAAGCTCGCTGCCTCCACTACTGTTGATGGTGTCACCCAGATAACAAAATCTGTTTACTTTCTCAAGACCTTTCAGTCTTTGCTCCAAATCCGGATCCTGATCCTGGAGGCATAAATTTCTTCTTCTGATGCAGGCTTTACACTCAAAACTACCATCCATTCTTTGTGTCACTCTTTTCACATTTGTACATCTACCATGAATCCATTTGTGCCAAGAACTGCATCTGATGGCATTACTTACCACTCTTACCACGAACTCCACATGGATCTTTCTTGGCCAATTCAATAACCCCTGTTTCTTCACCACATTCCATAATTTTCGTTTTCCCCATGTTGATTTTCAAACCTTTGCCTTCAAACGCCCTCTTCCATTTGTTGAACTGCGATTCCAACTCCTCCATTAATTCTGCAATCAAGACTAAATCATCCGCATAAAGTAATTCAAACAACACACCTTTTCTTTCTGACTCTGACAATACTTCGAGTACCGTCACAAATAGGAGCGGCGAAAGCATCGATCCCTGATGAACGCCCACGGCCACATTTATTTTTTTAGAGAAACCACTACCAACTTGAACTCGTGTCGTCGCATCTTCATAAAGTTTCATTACAACCTCCACCAAAGCCTCAGGAACATTTATTTTGCGTAGCGCCCATTCGATGACTTTCCTGGGGACTCTGTCAAACGCCTTTTCCAGGTCCACAAAACACGTGAATAATTTATTTTTATTTTCTTGATAGCACTCCTGCCTGTGCCTGACTATGAAGTTCGCATCACCCGTACCTTTTCCTGGCATGAAGCCATATTGCATCTCATCAATTTTCACCACCTCCCTGAGCCGTTTCTCCAACACTTAACTCTTTCCACAAGTTTTATTCCATGTTCCAGTGGTTTCACTCTTGATACGATCCACATTCCATGACACTCCCTTTACCTTTGTAGATGGGTACCAAGGTGCTTTATTTCCAATCCTCTGGCATGATCTTACCTTGCATTATCTCATTTGCAACCTGATGTAATACTTCTAATCCACGAGGAGACGATGTAAAATACTCCTTCGTAATGCTTGATGGACCACCTGCTTTTCCATTCTTCATACTTTCCAAAGCTTTCTTTATTTCTTCCTTTGAGATTTCTTTCACTGGGCCCTCCGTTCTTTCAGCTTCCACTAAACCATCCCACTGATTTTCCTGATTCATGTTGGATTCCATATGCTCATTCCAGATTATTCTTCTATCTCATCAACAAAGAAAATCCTCCCATGTTTATCCTTTATACAGTTGCTTTCAGTGATGTCACGAGATTCCCTCTTCATTATCTTCAGTTTCTGAAAAATTCCTTGTCTGTTCATCTGCAACTGTTCCAGCTCTTTTTCAGCTTCTTTCTCCATGGCTTCTGCCACCGCCTTCTTCGCCTTCTTCTTATCTCTCTTGTATCTTGCTTTGTTTTCTTCCGTGTTCTGTTTCTGCATCTTCTTGAAGCTTTCTTTCTTTCTTTTGATGGCCACCTTCACCTCTTCGTTCCGCCACCAGGTTTCACCCTGACGTGGTTTTCCTTTACTAACACCACAAACTTCATTTGCTGCTTGTTGAGCACAATTCCTCGACTTTGTCCAGATATCTCCATCTTCTTCCTTCTCCTTCCAGAAAATATCCATCCTTTCAGCAAATTTTCTTTTTACTTCTCCATCTTTCAGCTTCCAGGTCTTTGTACGCATACTCTGTTGCTGTTTCTTTTTGTTCACCTCATCTATTTTGTCCACATCCATTACCACCAAGCTGTGCTGGAGTTCACCAGGAATAACTTTCACATTTCGAATTTTCTTTCTCCAACTTTTTCCTACTTACATAAAATCGATCTCTGTTTCTGCTCCACCGGACCTAAATGTTGCTTTTTTCTCATTCTTGAACCAACTGTTCATGACAACCAGATCCGCCTCCACGCGAAATTCTGATTAACTTCTTCCTTCATCATTTCTCCTACCAATACTAAAACCGCCATGAACACCTTCATAGCCATCCGCATCTTTACCCACATGACCGTTGAAGTCACCAGTGACAATTAAAAATTATTTTGGCCCCGTGCTCTCCACTTCTGCTATGAGATCTTCATAAAACTTTTCTTTTTCAACTCCCTCTCGTCCCACCTGCGGCGCATATCCACTTATCACACAAATTAATTGCTTACCATGCACCATTACCACCACCAGAATCCTGTCACTTATTCTTTTCATATCAATAACATTACCACTCGGTTCCTCTTTTATCAAAACTCCCACTCCTGCAGCTCCACCACCACCTGACCACAAAAACTTATACCTGACCCCCATCGCACCAACGAATCTTGCTCCGCCTCCTTTCCATATTATTTCTTGCACACAGCACACATCCACTTTCCTCTTTCTCAGTTCCATTGCTACCTCCATACTTCTTCCCACCATTGAACCAATGTTCCAACTCCAAAACCTCAAGCTTGAACGCACATGGGGTCCATGAGAACCATCATAGCGAAGGACAGGCCTTCGTGATCTTGTTTGAGGGTTTGTACCATTCTTTTTGACGTAGGTCAGTAGCACCCACGGCAACCTATGGGCTGGTTGCTGCCCATGTTGAAGTTGTCCTGCCACGATGAAGTTAATGGAGCCTAAATTTTTATGGTGAGCATGCCCTTGCTTACCACCAACCTGTAACCCTAGGAGGGTTACAGGTTGGTGGTAAGCAAGGGCCGTTGGTTGGTTGGTGGTAAGTAAATGGCCGTTGGCTCTTCCATGAGCTCCTCCGCCCTTTGACAGGTCTTATTTTTAATCCTGCAGGGTGTCCACACCACACCCTTCTCACCCGGTTTCCCGGGTGGGATTGCCGGTTTAGTCGCCGACGACCAATAATTCACATTTTAATAACACAAATGTTGGTGCCAGGCTATCAGAAGAGGTTTTGATGAATTTGATTCCATAGAACATCATATAAATCAAAGTTGCCCTTTGCATATGACCTGCAATCATCCTGAGAACGTGAACTTGTTTTTAGTGTAGGTGCTGCTACACCAAACAACTGCACTCAGATATAAAAACAGTGAATCTTAGTGTAAAAGAATAGCATCTTCTCATTATTATTATTTTTTTAAACAGAAGACTGCTACCCACAGTTTTAGGAAGGAATTTGTAATTTGTCCAAGGGGCTGGCAAAAACTCACCGACTCTTCATGAAAGATACCGAGGGATCTTTAACATTCACAAACAACCAGTGCTCGCAGACTGGTCCTCCAGATTAATGTACTTCCGACGTACGGCACAGACAATAATGTTTCTCCTTCAAAGCGAAACACGAGGATGATTCAGACCCAGGCTAGACAGCTCAGAGCCAAGTGCACAAACATTTAAAACTATCCTACCAGCCAGAAAAAAACATGCATAGAAATGTCTGCAAAAACAGGAGACAACCTTTTGTGAAAGTGGTCAAAGCTCATAAATACAGCACAAACAAAAAATAGAGCAACCATTGATTGCAGACCCTCGCCAAGACTTGTTTTGTGTGGTGTTTGTGTACTGATGTGTTACGTAATTAATAAGAGACATAATTAGAATTGTCACTTTATAACTGCTGGCAGTGATGACCGGGTACCAAGACATCCTGCTTTGATCGGACACCTAAACCTGACCCATGATGTTGTTTATTACGATTCAATTGAATTCAGAATGGGATTAAAATAAATTAAATTAATATCAAATGGAAGACCAAATAGGTACAGTCCTGCATTGGAGTAATCAGAAGGAACCCAAGCAAGCAAAAAGCAAAGATGAAGTCATCAGGAGGAACCTGGATAGGATTTGCATTTCAGATGCTGCTACTCTACTCTCAAACCCATCCAGGCACAGCCAAGTGAGCCTCTTTTTTTTTTTTTTTAAACCCACAAAAAAATTAATAATTCTGGCTGCCAGGCCATGTGTCCGATCAAGTTGAAATTTAAAACATGTATTACCCATCACTGTGAGATCACAATTGTAAAGTTTCATATCGATTGATTAGGCGGTTCCAGAGAAAACATTATTTAATATTTTCTTAAATCCAATATGGCTGCCAAACCATGTTACATCAATTATTCCTTAAATTTGAACATGTGTGCCCTGGGAAACATTTACGTGAAGTTCCCCTCAATCTGTCCAGCTCTTCTGTCGAACGAGAGTTAAACGTTTTAGAGTAAATTCAATATGGCTGCCAAGCCATGTGACATATGATGTCATGTGTGTGAACCTTTTGCCCCTCATGGATAGTCGGTCATGGGTGTAAAGTTTTGCCTCAACCTGTTCAGCCATTTCAGAGAAGAAGATTTTTGAAGGTTTTTTTTTGAAGAAAAAAACAATATGGCTACCGAATCATGTGACCAATGACGTCATAAAAAAAATTTGTGGACCATTTTATCCCTAGATGACCCTCAAATGTTCATACTGATCGGATGTCGCATTCTACATCTGCAATTATGACGTCATAACGAAGGCATCGATGACATGATTAAAAAAAACAAAAACAATCACACTCATTTCCCATGAGTACAACTTGCTATTTGCCAAGTTTCAATTGTTTCCTTTGTGTGGTTTCAGAGAAAAAGAGGTCCAAAGTTTTTCCATTTTCCAACATGGCTGCCACACCACGTTGCCTATGACGTCATACTTATCAGTAAAACATTCTACATGATTATTCACACCAATAGTGAAAATTTCGTCTCAATCCGACAAGCGGTTGCGGAGAAAAACACGAAAGTTCTGTGTGGATAAACAAACAAACAAACAAACAAACAAACAAACAAACGGACCCAAATGCAATACCCTCTTCTTCGGCGAGGTTAGCGAGAACAGCACTCAGTGGAGCACATACCTCCACCAGGCTGAACAGTTTACATTTTGTATCCCACTGTTTGGCCAGATCTCGATGAGAACCTGAACCAAAATTGAATTGACTTGTTCTTGTCACCTACCCAACTCAACCACCAAGTTTTGTCATGTTATCCACAAGTTTTTGAGAATCCGTGTTATCCATTGTTTTCGGCCCCATCTCTCAATGGTGAAGATTCACTTAAAAATAAAAAAAAATGATCGGATCCGGATTCAGATTCAGATCTTTCACAAAATCGAATCATTTCGTCCTTGTCATACACCCAGCCTGTCCACCAAATTTTGTTTGAATCCGTCCATCATGCTCACAGACAAACAAACAAACAGACAGACAACGTAACCTCTACCCACCTTCAGTGGCGGAGGTAAAGAAGGATTACACTCTGTTAAAAACCACGTTTGTGACAATTTCAAAAGTTGCATTCGTCATAAATGTGACAAAAATAACTTTTCAGAATAATCGACAGGTCAAGCAATGAAAATTCCACATATTTTAAGGTCAATATTTTTATGTTCAAACAAACTGAAGGTGGTTTCACTTGGGGGTCAAATGAATAAGAACAATATAATGGGAGGTTCTGTGGCTGTCGGAATGGAAAGGCATTGTGGAACTTTTGAAAAGCCTCATCTTGGAGTATAAAAGGCCAGAGTCAGGTTGCAGTTGTGATGTTTTTTTTTATTTTTATAGGATCGAGGAGACCTATTTTACCACTATTGGGGGTTCTGTGTTTGAGTTCTGAGCTGCAATTGTCCACGATATTGAATATGCATGGAGTTACTACATTTGTTTGATAATAAATTCAATTTCCTCACCAAACTAGAAATGCTCACAGCACATTAGAACACAGAGCAAAATTGACATTGTGGATTGGATTTTAACCTGGGGTCATCGCATCCTAAGGCAGTAGGTATTCCAACTGCAATACCAATCAGGAAGTCTAATAATAATCAATAACATCGACAGAAAAACAAAAATATGTGTTGTTCATTGAAGAGGGAATGCAAATGCAGCCAGGCACAAGGAAAAACCTGTCAGAATGCCTGTAGTCCTGCCTGCAGCTCAACCCCCCTCTCCCCCACCATAGCTAACGAAATGCTATGGGGACATCTGTCTAGCCATTTAAATTAATTAGGCATTGTATTTTTCAGTGTTTTTCAGGGACCGCAATGTGTGCACCCGCATCCTCACCCTTCCCCAAATGTTCCTTGTGTTACAGTCACCATCCCTTTGTGCTCAACCACTCGAGCCACCGGCTCTTTTTATGGCATGCCAGATTCAGCGAGTGCTGCAGAAATGGCTTAGTTGTTGCATCCATCAACGCTGAGGGCCCACAACTAGAACCCACTCTCTCTTTCATAGCTTGTTTATTCTGTCCATTTTCACAAATTCAGAAAGACAGGCAGTCAGCCAGGCTCAAATTAGATGCGTTCTTATTAATCTAGTTGAGTTGCATGTAGTAATATGCTGACAAGTAGCAAAAGTGGGGTTTGGGTGGTGAGGGGGGGGGGATATTTTGATAGATGAGGAAAAGTTTGAGGTTATCACTTTGCAAGAGCAGCCCCTTTTGCGTAATCACAACTAGGCAGACTGATATCTCACAGGTAGCACATTCACCTTCAAGCTGTCAAGCCTGGTGTCCATTCCCAGCCTGACACCAATCTGCTATCCTGGTACTTTGCAGGTAGGATGCTACATAGATGAGTACTGTACAAAACTACATATCCCTTCAGAAGGGACATTAAACCAGTTCTCTAATCTGCAAGCAATCGATTACAGAAGTCAATGATCATATGGTACCTTTTTAAAAGAAAAAAGAAAAATAAATAAATAAATAAATAAAAGAATAGGCCATCTAGCCAATTTCTACTTGAGTGCGATATCAACAGAAAAGATGTGCCTGAATAATACTGTAACCAGCATATGGTATTTTAAAAATTATCCTTGTAAAATATGCACTCATCACAAATTATATATGCACTCACCAAGCAACGAGATTCAAGGTTCAGCCACTCCATTGAAAACTAAAAAATATTTTAAAAAAGAAAACTTTTCAAAAACCTAAAATGATGATGTTACATCCCAAAAGCAGATTTAGTTATTAACCTGCTGCTGTGGACCAATATTCCAGCAGCATCAATAAGCTACTTAGCAAGAAGCAGAGTCAAAATGAGCCTGTGGCATTTCAAACAATAGCATATCGGCATAAGGCGTATATAAAATAAATCATATATAAAATAAATCATATATATATATATATATATATATATATATATTGTATGTCACTTTTGTGAATATCTTTCAATGGTGAAAAATCACTTTAAAAATTCTAGTATCTCAAAAAAATCCCGTTTTGGATCTTCACCAAAATTAATCAGTTTGTCCTTGTCGCACACCCAACCTGTGCATCAAGTTTCACCCAAATCCGTCCATAACTTTTTGAGATATCTTGCGCACAGACAGACAGACAGTGGTGAAAACATAACCTCCATCCACCTTCGTGAAGTCATGGTGTATGTTCATGAGGGCCAGAGATGCCATATCAGACTTCCCCCCATGGAATCTCTTAAGTAGGACTTCAGGTGCCACAGACAAGAGAATGAGCGTTCAGCCTCACAGAAGCCTATAGAAAGGGTGCATCCAATATGGAGTAGGACTTTAATCGATAGAAATTCATCTCTATATACCACATGGAAACAATCCTGCAGACCAATCCTGCTGCTGTGGACCTTATCTGTAGTTCTAGTATGGTCTGTCACACTGACCAGAAGAAAAAAAAAAGTCAGTAATCTTCCTCTTTTTTTGGACCTTCCATGACAATCACTCATTTTGTCTTCAAGCAAAGTTAGTGGTGCAATGATAAAATCAGCACGATTGATCCCGAGAAAAAGACAGCATTGACGAAGTTGATAGGCGCTCAGCAGTTTTGGGTGGACGAGTCTCGCAATGAACTCAACGAGGGGTGCTGTGTTGATATTGGCACACGCACACCCTGGTATCCCTCGTCGAGCGCGTTAGTGGAGTCGTCTACCCGATGATGCGGAGCACCTGACAGTGCTTGCAACTTACTCACTACAAACTGACACCCAGTGTACACACACATACACACATCACCGCTGACAACAATGTGGTTGGCCCCACTTGGATTGCAGCACTGTATATGCTGGTGAAATGGAAATAAGACCTGGTGTTTTTTTTCCATAATTTGTGGATAAAAATTTGGGTGAAAATATCTGTTTGAAAGCGAAACGTGCAAAGTCCGAAGGGGAGGGGGGTGCACCCCCTGCACCCCCCACCCACCGGAACAACCCTTGTATATTAATTACCCGGGGGGGGCAGAGGGGTCCACCTGACATGGAATGCTGTAAAATGTTATTCATATTTTTTGACATCCATGAGCCCCCTTGAATTAAATGTACTGGAAGTGCACAATAATTTGCATGAAAGTTTCAGGAGCTTGAATTTTATTTTCAAGTCTGTGGAACTTGTGTGATATAGAATGGAATTTATAAATTTGTGGGTACCCATCCATAATCTTAGGATCATAAAGTTATATTTAAAAATGTTCAAGAGAGATCAAAGAAGACGTAAATACTCAAGTTACTTCTACGAGGGCAAGACTTTGCAAGTCTGCATTGCCAGACTTTCAGAAAATCACAAAATCAAAATCTGGATAACGTGATGTGATTCTCACTCCATAAAGCTTGACTGGCAGAATTGAAACCAAAATTATGACAACAGTGTATCGTATTTGCAACATAAATTATTATAGATCGACAGGCATGAACAACAAGAATCTTGGTTTAATACACAATAAATTGCACTTAAGCATATTGGAATTATCTCTCATCTACAGCATGATTTTTACAATGGAGATTACACAATGCCAACACAATGGAATTGCATGTTTCACGTATATACGAAGGCAAACACGAGTAAAAAAAAATCTTTGATAAATAAATGTCTTCTTTCTCATCTGCCTTGTGAAGTGAATTTTGACTCATCAATCATTTATTGGATAAATAACAAGTCATCAATACAGTCAGAGACATGAATATAATTGTTCAAGAAAATAAGATGTTCGCAAACATCCATTCTCAGCCCCTCTCTTACAGGAAAGTTTATGTATCACCTTGCATTGTAAACATTTAGACTGTCAGTGTAATCTAATTTCATAATGTGTACGACAATAACTCCGGCAACTATTGTGGAAAATGTATTGGAACTTATTCGTCATCACCTTCTGAGGCATTGGTATCAGCAAATGAGCCATATCTTACTCGACTGCACTTATCTTTGGTTCCAGGGGAGCGACACCCTAAATAACAGGGCACTTCTTTTTTTTTGCACATAAACCGTTTGTTGCATCCATTGGTGCACTTGCATGAAATGGAATTCTCAATTTGTTCAGGCCATTTAAGCTAGGTGACTGTGATTGGTAACATCTTTTCATCCGAAAGAACACAAAAGTCCAGCTTTGTTGTGAATGTTCCAGCCAAAATATTTAAAGTTTGGCAGATTTGATTTCAGGATGTGTGCACTCTTGGCTGGATCTTTTCCTTCAGAAGGGGAAATATTATACTAGTAGTGGACAAAAAAAATAGAAACACCAATGTAAAGTCACCTAATAGGGCAATGGGCCACCACGTGTGGCCAGTACGGCCCGTATGCACCATGGCATAGAGTCCACCAGCATCTAGAATTCTGCAGGAGGGATGCGGCACCATTCTTCCACAAGAAGGTCACTCAAAACTGTTTGATGGAGTTGGAGAACGCTGTCTCAGGCGGCGTTCCAAAATATCCCATATATGCGCGATTAGGTTCAGACTGGTGACTGAGAAGGCCATGACATATGGATAACATCAGTGTCATGCTAATCAAACCACTGGGCAACCACACGTGCTCTGTAGATGGGGGTATTGTCATCCTGGAAGACAACCCCCACCCCCACCCCCTCCCAGCAGAAAAGAAATACTGCAACATGGGGTGAACATGATCACTCAGTACAATTAAGTAGCAACTGGCATCAACCTTGCTTTCTAAGAGAAAGACTACACCCAAACCATGCCAGGAAAATGCACCCCACAAGATTACAAAACACCAGAAACCTTCGATGTTGGAACCAAGCACTCAAGGTTGTAGAGTTCTTTAGGTTGGCACCATACATGCACTCAACAGTTTGTCAAGAACATGGTGAAGCATGATTCATCTGACCATATCACATTTCTCCACTGCTCGGTTGTCCATTGCCTATGCTCTTTGCACC
>NC_140970.1:33011377-33021377 GCF_056783735.1 Eptatretus burgeri | reverse complement strand
TTGTGAAAAAAAAAATAAAAACTGTGCTGGATCTGGAGCCCGATAACGGTCACTGACCTCTTATACCTTTACTGGTTTTGAGGTTGCAGATCTGCATCGACATCCACTTGCCTTTAAATTATTGGTGTCTTGTAGCGATCACAGCAAAAATGGATGATTTCCGGTCCAGGTGGAAGATCTGTGAGGAAGCAATGCTTGCGACGTTGTACAATGGATTCAAAGAATTCATCCTTTCTGAATGACCAGTGCTCTACCGCACACATTGCATCAACAACTACGGCTGTTTTGCACTGGCTGTTGGGCAATTCAGCAACAGACCACTTTGGCTTCATCTTTTTTGGCTTTCATGAAATTTGATTTGGTTCTCCAGCAGTACGAATCGAGCCATTTTCATCAAATAGTGAAGGTGGCACTTTACTGCATTTGTGCTTTCCAACACAGGTAGCAATGTCCACTTCCACACCACTTGCTATGTTTGGGGTCATATGAAGCAGAGCAATAACTTCATTACTTTTAACCTCTGCCTTTTTATTTTTGTTTGTTTTGTTGTTTTTTTGTGTTGAAAAAAACATCAATAGTTGTGATGTAGATCATAGTGATGTTCCTCTTTCATCGATTTCATATTGTGAGCCTTGTTTTCCTTTTTGCTCTTTGTCTTTTTATATCTGAAAATTGTCAGAAAAATACACAAATTTGTACACCAATATGTATATCTAAAAAGACTTGAAATGCTGTAAATACCTAATTTCATATCAACTCTGCTACAAATGCATTCCAGCTCCTTGTCATAATCTCACAGTATACGTTACGACGGCATTTACCCCCATGCTGTATGCCAGTATGATGTGAAATGTAAAATCATTATTTTGGAGGGGTTGGCTTTGTAAAATGGACAAAATTCTTTCCTTGAAATAGAGTTGGGAAGCTACATATTTTCCCAAATTTTGTAGCAGAGATAATGCCGATTCAAAACGATATAGTTTTGTATATTTATCACTTTGCTTTGCAACACATATTTAGATTTTTCAAAGAGGGAGCAAAATTGGACCAGACAAGAACATTTTCCTGAAATATGGTCATCTTGCGTTTGGCCGATTTGTGAGCCCTGTGCAAAAACTTTGCAAGGTTGTGCACCTCAGAGATACTCTACAATATCCAAAGAAGTGAATTATGGCCAACAACCTTTACAGCATGCCCCGTCAGGTTTCCAAAAATATATGGCCTTGACCCCTGCGTAAATATAAAACTCTTTATAGCCACTGACTGACTCAGTGATTAGAATGTTTCGTACTTTTTAGATGGGGTAAAAAGCTGAAATTTCACATACTGATGCAACTCTAAGCCAATATCCCAGGGGAAAAAAATTATAATCACAAAATCGTTGGAAATTTTCCGTAAACGAAAATATCCGGAAATAAAAGTTGGCTGTTGCAGCCTTAATCTGCTGACTGTGGGGCACGTGACCCAAGACAATGGAACTTTCAAACTGGTTGCTAGGCAATGCCGGCATGTGCCTCGTCCACTTCTTATTTTATAACTTTGGCCATATTTACATTAAAAATGTTCTTGCAGTTCTGTGAAACCACCATTCCTCAAGGCAATGCACACAACATATAGCAGTCCGGAGACAGCTATTTCATCTGGATCTGTTTTAGATAGCCCTTCCCTCATGTCTAGTGGGTTGATGGGACAAAATGCACTGTGACGGATTTTTGTTAGGTCTTTAATTCCATTCTCCATTCCTTTATTCATTGTATTCCTTTACTTGACACATGCAAGCAAGCCACAGTCCGTATAGTAACAGGACAGCTTCATAAGTATATTCCGTGAGAACCCCATTCAAACTGTGCACCATTCCCCAACGGATATTTCATTTCAACCTTCTCCAGAATCGAACCACAATGATACCACCTTCATACAACCACTACAGCACCTTCCTAGAAATCCCCACAATAACCTATGCTCAACCTCCTTGCCTCAAATGCTTCAACCACCTCACCACAACCACAGTCAGCACCCCAGACACTCACCACTGTCCTTTAAGGATGTCAGGGAACAATGGATATTCCCCACCATGACAGATGCTCGAGGTCGGAACAGATGGACATGCAGATGAGAGCGCAAGTATGTGCTGGGGTCCATTAAACGTCATCTGAGTAGCCCTGGCGCTCTGCTAAATAAGGACCCTCATTTGGTACCGAGCACACATTTGTGGCCAGAGAGCACTTCAAAAAACCCACACGCCATGTTAATCTCAGAGCTCCGTCGCATGGCCAAGTGCAGGGTGATCGAGGCCATTTTTGGCTTTGGGGCCTCGCAGGGCAGGGTTACTTCTTGGGGAGGCATCTGCGCACCAATGGGACTGCTCGGAATGCCTGTAGAGAATTTTGATCCAATTATTCGCTCCTCCTTCGCACAGCCTCTATAAAATAGCTGCAACAGAATCATTTGAGGCAGTCTCCAATCAAGAGTCTCGGTCGGTCCTCCAGCCAGTCAGCCTCCCTGCCACCGTCATCCATGACAGGTCGGAGGGTCTTCTCCCGGGTGCAAGGCAACTACTTCTGAGTGAAAAGGGTCCAGACCTGGACAACGGTGCGAGGGGAAAGGAGGAGCGTCGAGTGGGCGGGATAGCAGACCAATGATAAACTCAATAAACACACATACAGACTTTCTCACACACCACTTTAAGCTGTCTTCCCACACGTTCTATATCTCCAGTCTACTGAAGATGCATGGAAAACTAAAAGAGTAACTGCAGATATGCACATCTTGACTTTTCCTCTTCTGCATTACGTTGCACTTCACCTCTCCACTCACACACCATAGACATCTTCAGTTTTCTTCCCTCCTTCTCTCCCCTCCCCTCTAAGTGATTGGGTTGCGTTGGTCCATCAACCCATGCAAGGTAACAGAGGTCACCCACACTTCAAACTTTCTCTCTCTTTCTTTGCTCTCTAATTTCTTTGGGTGTGTGTCTGATGGTGCCTGTTATGTTTGCGTAATGATAACATTGTAATTGTATCGGGTAAGCTCTGCACTGTGTCCTCCCTTATTATTGATAGTTTACATCTCTTTTGCTGCACTTGTGATTAAAGCCTTTTTTAATCATCACATTGTAATAAATTTCTTACGATATAAATGCACCCAGCTCGTTCTGTCTTTTCCTCCATTGATGCAGTGTAGTCCGCACATTAGTTTAGCCGGGAAGTTCTACCCCACCTATTTGGCTCTTATTAGCCGGTGCATACTTGGCAGCTCCGCTCGGCTGCACCTGATATGGTAAGCTCGGGCTGTTAGTTGTGTTGATCCAACAACCGTGCTTTTGTACGCCAATATGTTTATCTAAAACAGTTCACCTTACCATAACCCTCACAGCTCGAACGGATTCAGATGAAAATGGATGCCCTATACATACTCCTTAGCCATGTGCTTATCTAATCACTCAAGTATGCATCGAGGGCATGAGACCCCACTTGATAGGGCTGTCCACAGGTAAGGTATCATGTGGAGTAGTGCAACCCTGCCAGGATTGGCAGTACCAATCAACGTTCATGATTGGTTTGCAACCCGTCAGCACGTGGAGTTATCTGTGCCTGGTGGCCTCAGGACCAGGCGTTTGGGAGCGACCAGAGTGCTTCGCCTCGTGGCAAGCCTCGAACCACGGATGCACAACAATACTATAGCTGTAAACTTTTCAACAACGAGTTCATTTAATCACTAGTTCTTGATTAATTCATTGAATATATAAAGCTCTTTCTAACTACTCACTCATTGATATAAATGTTTTGTACTTTTGAGGTGTGCGAGAAAGCTGAAAGTTTACATGCTGATGCAACTCAAAGCCAATATCTCAAGGGAAAAAAAATCCCAAAAGCATCGCAAAATGTCCATAAACAAAAATATCAGCAAATAAAAGTCAGCCGGTGCAGCCTCCGTCCGCTCACTACGACCCAGGGCAGAGTTTACACTCGAACTCATTGCGAGGCAACACTAACATGCGACTCTTTTTTTCATATATTCACCCCCCCAGTAATCCCTATAGAGAGGGACGGGGAGCAAAGCAAAATGGGGGGATAATAGGATCCCGCAAGAGCCTTAGAGGAAAGGAGGTAGGAGTTTGAGAAATTCCCACGATGCTCCTGTGCGAATTGGCTCAGGAGTACAATGTGGATCTGAGAATTTTTTCAGTGATTTTTCACCAGTGAAAGATAAGGCCAAAAACGACATCGAGCAGGATTTCTGAAAAAAAAAGTTGTAGACGGATTTGGAGGAAACTTGGTGGGCAGGTTGGGTATGGAACAAGAAAGAAGGGATTCGATTTTGGTGAGGATCTGATTCTGGATCCGAGAATTTTTTAAGTGGTTATTCACCAATTGAGTGATAGGGCAAAAACGATATATAACACGATATCTGAATAAGTTATGGATTGATTCGGATGAAACTTGGTGGATGAGTTGGACAGTTGACAAGAACAAGCTGATTAAATTTTAGTTCAGGTCCGAATCCAGATCCGGCCAATCAGTGGGATACAAAATGTAAAGTATAATCAGCCAAGCGGAGGTATGCACTCTACCGAGTGGCAGTTCTTGTATTTATTATGTATGCACATAGGATGCACCTAAGTAGGTGTTTGCAGTATACAAGCTTTCCCCACCAGTAATATATAAAGCTCTTTCAAACCACTCACTCACCCACTGACATGATGTTTAGTGCTGTCGGATCACAACAATCGCGGTCCTGCTATTGGTGGACCCAATATATTTGTGGGTCATAAAGTGCAACCTGCTTCCACATTTGTGCTTTGCATATCCGCATTTTCTTTCTTTTTTATACACTTCAGTACTGGTTGCCTATATCCACCGCCACTGATATGAATTCAGTCTGGGAATTCTCCGACAGAAAACTGCTCTCTTTTATGCACAGATTAATCCCATCTTGTCTTCAATTATCTAACCCATCTTCATGCTCTTAGTTTTCAGAATCCTGTGATGAGGTTGTTGCTTTAAAACAACTTGTTTTTTTCCACCTGGAAGGCAAATCCGACCGAAGGCAACCTCAGATCATTCCACAAAGCCCGCAACAAGTGTGTGTCTACCCTCAGGAGTGCCAGAAAACAACATTTCTCCAATCTCAAGAATGAGCACTCAGACTTGTATGACTCCCCTAAAACCCGGTGGCATTTTGTCAGGTCACTCTCTGGTGTATGCTCCCCTTTCATCACTTCAAATGGTACCACAGCCGACTTCGTTCATGAGAAGGCCGAATGCCTCAATTCTGTGTTTGTTTCAAAAGTTTGTGTCACTCTTCGTACCAATCCTTCCCAGTCAGACCCAATTGCTCCTGAACTGTCTTTTGTACCTGAAAATGGGTAAAAGTTTCTGGCAACTCTCAACTCTGACTCGACAATAGGACCGGGTGGCATCAGCTCACGTACCTAAAAACCTGCTCTGCTGCTCTTGCACTTCCTCTCTCTGCCATTTAAACCCCGTCATTTACCATAAGTCATCTTACATCTGCTTGAAAATCAGCCAACATCACAATTACATGAAGAGATGCAAAAATTGATGTCGTTTAGGACAGCCCAATTAGCTTCCTTCCAATCATCAGCAAGGTTATGGAATTCATCATCTCAGTTGACATAAAATCATTCCTTTTCTCGAAACGGCCTCATCCCAGATCATCGATTCTGATTCAGACCTGGTCAGTCTCCATAGGACATGCTGCTTCTCCTCTCCCAACAATGGTGGAGGCCCTCAAAATAAGACATGACATCAGTGCCGTCTCTCTGGACATATCTCGAGCTTTTGAATACAGTCAGGCATCCTGCCTTAAGTACTAGCTTATTGGGGGTAATAAGCCATGCTTTCCAAACTGTCTGCCTATGGAATCCAAGGCCAACTCCACTCTTGGATTTCTGAATTCTTCCACTCTCATAGTCGATGTGTGTCTCTCACCGGAACCTTTTCATCTCCTCTCCCCATCAAGGCTGGTGAACCTCAAGGGAGTGTTCTAGGCCCCATCCTATTCCTAATCTTCATCAATAATCTCACTGACTCTCTAGAAAATCCTCTTCATCTCTTTCTGATGACTCCACCTCTGCCATGACATCTCTCATCCTTCTGACAGACAGAAAGCAGCCTCTTCCCTCTCCTCAGACCTTGACAAAATCACAAACTGGTCAAACACAATTTTGCTTTGCATCCATATTCCCCATCCTTTGCATTCTCCCTTACCTCTCATCATTCCCTACATCCCGTTTGTCCATCTCGATTTATTTTCTCCCTCCGCCCTGCTGTTGGTTTTTTCTCTTCCTCCTGCTGTTCCCTTTGTAATGTTGCATCCTGATTTGTTCTGTGTCATCACTCTGCCACGAGCCTAAACCATTTTAAAAAGAAAAAAAAAAAGAATTCCCCGACATTTACGCACCCCAACACTCACGCCATTTTTCAGGAACATATCCCCTGCAAATGTTGGAGTCCGACTACTTTTTAGGTGCACTAGAAATCTGAAAGTTTGCAAACTGATGCAACTTGAAGCCAATGTCCCAGAGCAAAGAATAAGAAAAAAAATGGCAAAACCACTGGAAAGTGTCCATCAACAAAAATATCCAGAAGTAAAAGTCAACTTGGGCAGTCTTGCTCGACTCACTGTGGGTCACATGACCCAAGACAATAGAGGTTACAATGAACTGGTTGCTAGGCAATGCTAACGTGCATCTCTTCCACCTCATATTTTATAACTTTTGCCGCATTTACATTCATAAATATAGTTCATGGAACACGATACCCCATGCAGTGTTACACAAAGATACACGAGGAAACTAGAATGGCAATCGGTAGAGTGCATACCTCCACCAGGCTGAACAATTTATGTTTTGTATCCCACCGATGGGTCGGATCTGGACCCGGACCTGAATCAAAATATAATAGGCGTGTTATTGTCACCGACCTAACTCATCCACAAAGTTCTGTCACAACTCGTCCACAACGTATTGAAATATCATGCTATATATCGTTTTTAGCCCCATCTCTCAATGGTGAGGATTGAATCACTAAATAAATAAATATAAATAAATAAATAAATAAAACTCTCGGATGTGGATCAGATTTCGAGCTTCACCAAAATCGAAGCAATTTGTTCTCGTCACACACCCAACATGTCCACAAAGTTTTGTCCAAATCAGTCCACAACTGTTTGAGATACCATGCTCTATATAGGTTTTAGCCCTGTCTCTCAATGGTTAAGAATCACTTCATGGAAAAAGAAAATATAGAGAAAGGTGGGCAGCATCCAAAAATAAGCACATCCCAATTTAACAAAACATGTAAAATAAATATAAATTGGCCTTGCGATGAGTCTCATGCTGCGTTGAAGCAGATTAAAACCTGCCCATTCCATAATTTGTCAGAAGCCCCCATCCATTATATATATATATATATATATATATATATATATATATATATATATATATATATATATATATATATATATTTATATTGTTAAGGTTCTAGGAACCGTATGCATACAAGACATACAGTTGTCCCAAAGTTAGTTATGCCATAAAGTATATGTGCAGATAGAACCCCTCATTGTGTGTAGTGGGAAAGCAAAAGGGGGTGCGTTGCGATGTTTTTTTAGTTCGATAAATAAATCTTTATATCCCCTCCATCACGATCCACTGTCCACCTGCATCTCCGGAGCCTCGTTTTTTTCGAGGCAGAATCTTCACGTCCGCAGTTCCTTTTCGGCTTCCACAAACGTTCCAATTCAATCTTGGCTGTACCACCGTCCACCTTCCTCAAACACACGTGGAGTGGGCGGCTTTCCTGGCCTGGCCGAAATCCCGTCCAGAAAGGGCGGACCCCATGAAGGCCCTGTCCAATCAGGGCGGACGGTGACGTCAGCTTCGCCAAGGCTCCTCTGTGACCTTGGGGATCTATAAATTACGACAACATCCTCAGGGTAGAGCGAGAGAGTTTGGTGGGTTCGTTGGCTGGTTGCAAAGAAAGAATGATGGTCACTAGTTGAGTGGTTGAGTTCTTTGGAGTTCTGGAGTTCTGTGGTGGAGTCTTGAGTTCGGCGGTTGAGTTGGTCCCTTGGTTGTAGGTTGAAGAAGGAATGTCGTGATCACGGAGTGCCTGCCCACGTCTCGCCTCGGCGGCCCGTCTGTTGTGCTTGTCCGAGTACACCCGACCTTGACCGGGTCTCTCGTTGGGTCCTGTCTGCTGCCCCGTTCTACATTGGACTCTGCACTCTCCACCCGGGCTCCTTCGCAGTCACGGTCTCCACACGTGCGGGTGTGGGCCAAACTGCACGACACGACAAAAAAAAAACTGTTGGGTGCCGCACCATGGAGCGTCCCTTCTCTCAGAATGTTCAGGTACCTAAAGAGCTGTGACCTCAGCTCCCTGCCTCCCTGGCTGCAAAAGTCCTTTGCCATTCAACCGGGTTTATTTTGTCTGAGTGTGTGGCGCCAATCCATTAAGTAAAAACTGGATAAGCTATTTGATCATTGTAAATCTTGCCTGTATTATTTTCACGATAAGTCTGCTCTGTGTCCTCTTTTGTAAGTTGCTGTAAAATTGTCGCACTACATCGCTCTTCTGTCCCCTGCATAACACACCAATAAACCTGTTCCTGTTCCACATGACTTTCCTCGCCGAGTGTAAATAAATCATTGTAGAAATGTTCCCAGTTCATTTTTGTCTTTTCCTTCATTGGTCCAGCGTGATTCGAATCGAAGTTTAGCCGGGTCTTTATCCCCGATAATCTGTTCATTCGAGCCGGTACGCCCTTGGCAGTTCCGCTCGGCTGCATCCGATCCGGAGTTGGTAGTTGGTAGTTGGTACTCTACCGTAGTTGGTAGCATGATCTGGTTCGGGCAAGGCGTACCGAGGGCGTGGTTCCCCAGTAGTCGAAACAGCGTTGTTAATTAGGTAAACTGATTACACCTGGCAGGAAGACCCTACGCTACTCGGTTGAGGTATTGGCATCCACGGTCGGTTAAGGCCTAAGTCACATTTGCTCTACGGCGAGGATACGGCGGCCGTACGCCCTCTGAATTGACAGAAAAATGTGGCGGAGTTTCTGAGGTGGCCTCAGGGTGGCCCTACGCCATATGACTATATTTTACAGGTCGTAAGGTCGCCGTGGAATTATAACGCGGAGTTATAACTTTTTTCATTTCTACGTTCGCCGTAGCAATTCGACAAGCCGAAAAAAAAAATGCTAAAAAATAAAAAATAAAATTAACCCATTCATTACCGTCCGTCTGGCCGCACGTTTGCCTTAGGGCCCCCTGCGGTCGCCTTGTGTCTGCCTTGAAAATTCTATGGCCGCCACAGGAACACCCTAAGGTCACCGTACGACATCAAATCAAATACCGTATGGCAACCCCACGTTTTCGGTCTCCACAATTTATAAATACGCCGTGCAGCTCCCCGAAAAATAAAAACATATGTGACTGCTACATTGTGTGACCGTGGAAATACTGCGGCCGCTGTATAATTGCTAGTGGCCGTAGATTTTGGAGACCCCACGGCCACCGTGGCAAACGTGACCTCGGCCTTAGCGACCCGCCGCGTCACGGAATTATGTGTGAGCGACGGCCTACAATTCCAGGGAGTTTGGTGGGAGCCGACATAACCTCCCCACCAAGCGGTCGTTCTCGCCACCGACCCCCCGGCCCACAATACTTACATACATATATATATATATATATATATATATATATATATATATATATATATATATATATATATATATGTATGCACATATACATGTATACACACAAACATATACAGTCACGCGCAACATAATGACGTTTCGGACAACGACGGATCGCATTTACGACGGATCTGCCAGCTCCATTATAATGGATCTGAAAAATTCCTATCGCCAAGTGATGTGGCCGACGTAGCGCCGCCATTTGTATAAAAATAGCACATACAATTATGTACGTTGTACAGTACATAATACTTCATCATGATAATAAACGACA